>NC_045442.1:111903065-112197312 GCF_002776525.5 Piliocolobus tephrosceles | reverse complement strand
TATTTATTTATTTATTTATTTATTTATTTATTTATTTATTTATTTATTTATTTTTGAGACAGAGTCTTGCTCTGTCACGCAGGCTGAAGTGCCATGGCGTGATCTTGGCTCACTACAACCTCCACCTCCTGAGTTCAAGTGATTCTTCTGCCTCAGCCTCCAGAGTAACTGGCGTTACAGGTGTGTGCCACCACACCCAGCTAATTTTTGTATTTTTAGTAGTAACGGGGTTTCACCATGTTGACCAGTCTGGTCTTGAACTCCTGATCTCAGGTGATCCACCCACCTTGGCCTCCCAAAGTGCTGGGATTACAGTCATGCGCCACTGCACGTGGGCACTTGTGTATTTGAAAGCTGAGCTTATTTCCCCTCCATTGTTTTCCCTGTAGTAAATCATTCTTTATGTTCACCTTTTAAAAATTGTTTAGCATTTGATTTTTGACATATTTTCTCATTTACTGAAGTTTCATTGACTATGTATATGACATTTTTCCAATTCAGTAGATCTTGATACCGTTCTGCTATTTTCTTTGGGTGAATGCAGGAACAGGTAATTGTATTTCTCAACAAAAATAGTGTTACTTAATAGTCTTTTAAGTTTTTAAACTTAGTTTTTTAAATAGTATAACCTCATTTGTGCAAAGAAAACCTGTCATGTTTGCGTGACTGAGATTGACTTGATATAGGGAATGTGTCATAAAAATGTGGCCATATTGCATACAGTATATATGTGTATTCATGTATTTTGATACCAAAATGAGTGTTTCATGTAATTATTTATACAGTTATTTCTGCTGTGAAATTATATAGATTTGAATTATTAGAACTGATATAAATTTACATTTTTTGCTGCACTAAAGTATTTAATATATTTGTGCATATAGGTATGTGCGTATGTATATTCTTACAAAATAAGAGAGGCTTTCCTTTGAAATTTAAAACCGCTTTAAAATATTTTACATATACATATGCATTTGTATTTTACAAATTTGAATTTTCCATATCAAGTTTTTTTTTCATAAACGATTGATTCTTCCATGTTCATGAAGCACAAAAAAAATACCTTTTTATCTTTTTTTAATTGCACTTTGGAAGGAATCTCTAGGAGGGTATAGTCTGTGCAGGCAGTTTGAATATCACTGGAAATACTTACCAAATTCTGGAGAATGAGTAAATATGAACTCGTGAGGATTGTCAGTTGGTATTCCACAGTGTGCTTTTCCCCAAAGGCAGACTCACTCAGATCTTCTCTCATTATCAAGTTGCTCTTGCTTTTAGGCATTATTTTAATATATGGCATAATGTAGCCTCCAGACCAGTGGCTTTTCAAAAGCAGTTTATAAAAAGGGCCTGCGGGTTTTGCTGCAATAGCAAACTCCACGGACCACAGCGTCAGCATTACCTGGGAACTTAGTGGAAATGCAGAACCTCAGGCCCCGGCCCACCTTACAGAACCAAAAGCCACGTGGAACAAGGTCCCAGGTGACTTGTCTGCATATGAAACTTTGAGAACCACTGTACCAAAGAGGCTTCAGGAAGGAAGACAGCTAGGAGAAGAAACAGATGGCATCTAAAGAAAACTGATAAAAACTAAAGGCAAACAGGTCAGAGTTCTCTCAGGGTAGAAGCAAAAGCTCTCATTACTTTGCTAGTCCTTTGGAGCATGAATATTAACAAAATATTTATAATGTATATTTATAATGTATATTAACAAAATATTTATAATATAATCCTGTTAGAATCTAGTATATTCTTATTAAATGAGATATTCCCCATTCATTTCCCATACATGGCTTTCTTTCTTATTTCACAGAGAGCTGATTAACTTCTAGAGGATTCATAAAATATTTTACTTTTCACAATCCAGAATTTTTCTCAGATGTACAATGAAATTATTTCTTGTCTGCTTATATGCTGTAGTGTTTAAATATGCAAGAGAAAGCTTTGTCATAATCTTAAAATATTACTTTAACTGATGAACTCTGAGTAAAATTTCTCTAAAACCAAACAATAGGTTTTCTATGTTTATTAACATAATCCTATATTCAATTAGGGCAGTTAAGATTAAAATACATCTGTACCCTCATGTTCATTGCAACATTATTCAAAATATCCAACCAAAACAACTGAAGTCTCTGAGAATGGATCAAACAAATGGTGTGTGTGTGTGTGTGTTTATAAAATATATATGTACTCACAATGGAATATTATTCAGCAATAATAAGAAAAATCCTGCTATTTGCGATGTTGATGAGCCTGCAGGGGATGATGCAAAGTGAAATAACCCAGACAGAGAAAGACAAATACAGCACAATCTCACTTATACATGGAATCTAAAAAAGTTGAATTTGTAGAAACAGAGAGTAGAATGGCAGTTGTCCAGGGTTGAAGCCTGGCGGAAATGGGGAGGTGTTGGTCAAAAGATACAAATTTTCACTTACAAGATGAATAAGTTCTGGGGGTCTAGTACACAGCCTGGTGACTATAGTTAATAACACTATATTGTATACTTGAAATTTGCTGAGAGTAAATCTGGAATCTTCTCATCACACACACAAAAGGTAACTATATGATGAAATGATGCTAATTAGCTTTACTATGGTAATCCTTTCACTATGTATATGTATATCAAAACATTACATTATGTACCTTAGTTACAATTTTATTTGTCATTTAAACATCAGTAAAGCTTAAAAAAGTAATACATGTATATGCAATATGTTTTAAAAATTTCTATCAAAAGAATTAAAATGCAACGTGCCAAACATATCCAAAGATACACATTGGATCCCTGAACAGTTTATACATGAAATAGATAAAATTTTCAGACACATGCTACAACATGGATGAACCTTGAAGACGTTAAGTCAAATAAGCCAGAGACAAAAGGACACATATTGGTTGATCCCACTTATATGAGGTACTTAAAGTAGGCAAATTCATAGAGACAGATAGTAAAATGGTTGCCAGGGTTTGAGGGGAGGGGATATGGAAATTGTTATTTAATAGGGGTGGAGATTCAGTTTGGGAATGAACAAGTTCTGGAGATGGATGGTGGTAATGGTTGTACAACAATGGGAATGTACCTAATACCATAGAACCTTACATTAAAAATTGTTAAAATATTACATTTATGTCATGTATATTTTACCACAATGAAATACACATTTGTATTTATATGTAAAATTTTCAATAACTCATATAGGAAAAAAAAATATGTATATATAGAATCTACTTCACTGTGTTCCAGAAAAGTTGGCGTAATAGATATATCTTAAAATCAAAATAGTTCAGGAAATTCCATGAAACAGGGTTTTTCTTATTATAGGACTTTTAAAACAATTTTAAATGCTAATATGAATTGTGTGCCTTCATAGGGAACGTTGGCATGATAGTCAAATGAAAGAAATTGAAAGCAAGAATCCTGTACAATGCATTAATTTTTACTGTGATATTGTCTCTAGAAATCTTCCATGTTAAAAAAATGTTGAATGCTAAAACACTTCATCAAGGGAAAGGAAATACCAACATAAAAATATTTAGTGTACCAATGATCTGTGTGGGTTTGCAATGCATATTAACAAAATATGTATGTAATCCTGTTAAAATCTAATATATTCTCATTAAGTGAAATATTCCTTATTCATTTCCCCTACATAGCTTTTTTTCCCTTATTTCATAGAGAGTTGATTAACTTCTAGAGGATTCATAAAATATTTTACTTTTCATGATCCAGATTTTTTCTCAGCTGAACAATGAAATTCTTTCTTGTCTGCCCATATGCTGCAGTGGTTAAATATGCAAGAGAAAGCTTTGTCATAATCTTAAAATATTACTTTAACTGCCAAACTCTGAGTAAAATTTTTCTAAAATTGTGAACAGTGGCATATCTCATACTGCAGTTAGAGATGGTGAAGCGTAATCTATAATCTCAGAAAGTTAAAATAAAAGCAACCAAGTAATCAAAATCATTATTTTAATGAAAGTACTTTATTTATAACATGAATAGATATTTTTTAGATTTTGCAAATGTTTACATTTAACACATATAGTATGATAAGGCGTTTAATAATTGCTTTAATGCATTTGACTCTCCTAGCTTTCTTCAGATGTTTATAAGTTCACTTTAAAGTTTTTGAATTACACAGGGGAGATATTAATGGAAGAACTTCAATTTAGTTACTGGAACTTGACTTATATTTTATAGTATAGTGAAATTCTTGAACTTTTAGCTTTAAAAAATATTCTTTTACGTGTACAGGAACACATTAGTAAAAACAGCCAAGCAATTCACCAAGGATTTTACAGAGGTGGTTGCACCATGTCACCATGTTGCTTTCACAAATCTTTACAGTGTTGGATTTTGAAAGCTAATTTTCATTTTTTCAAAGGATAGTGGTGTTTAGCGTTGTGTAAAAAGCACAATGATTGACATTTTTTAACTGATAAAACATCTAGGTAATGAAAGAAATGGTTTGAACTTTTGTCCTAAAGCCAAATTTCAACATACATACAATCAAAAGTTGCTTTTATCTTGAGAGCTTCTTTCTTTACGTCTTTGCGGTTGAGTGACCAGCTCAATTGTGAAGAGTCTGGGTAAGGGTGTGGGGTGCATCAGTCATATGGTACTTTCCATTTTCACACTCATTGATCTCATTGCCATTTCACACCACTGCATTGTTGGGGAAATTAGGATAGTGACTTCAGCAGCTCTCTGTGATGAAGAAGATTGCTGTTTGCGTGGATTTGCTTCCTTTGTATAGCAATGCATAGTTTGCTGCCCTAACAGTGCAATATTGAGTTTATTACTCAAACGGACTGAGAGAGGGAAAAGATGCTAGGACAACAGGCATGCATTGAAGCAACCCTGGGCCAGGACAGACATGTGATCACTCTACCCATGGAAGATTTTGTATTCCAGGGAAGTATGTTCTAGGATTTGGGGGTACCCATGTAGTGAAGTGAAAGAATTTCTTGGTCAAATCCACAGCCAAGAATTTGGAACTTTGAAGCACATTTCGGAGGCCAAGTATGTACTTTTGAGTCTTAAATATTTCTTTTTTTTGTTTTTTATTGTACTCTAAGTTCTAGGGTACATGTGCACAACGTGCAGGTTTGTTACATATGTATACACGAGCCATGTTGGTGTGCTGCACTCATTAACTTGTCATTTACATTAGGTATATCTCCTAATACTATCCCTCCCCCCTACCCCCTCCCCACAATAGGACCCAGTCTGTGATGTTCCCCTTCCTGTGTCCAAGTGATCTCATTGTTCAGTTCCCACCTATGAGTGAGAACATGCCGTATTCCATACTCCACCAACTGACAGAAAATTTTGGAGGTGTCCTAGAAGGTGGCAGAGCTCACAAAGGACCAAAGAATTAGACCAGAGGGTTCTGTGAATGCCTAAGGAGAAAGTCACAGCTATGTTATAAGTTCTCAAGATTGTGTCAAAAAACAAAAGGCACTCTCCCCTGGGGAGTAATGTTTTATCAACAACCATATCCAATAAATTGTGTAGACACACCTGAGAAAAGAAAAACAGCGAAGAGCAATAGATTTCCAGCTAGGTATATGGGGAAATTGCACTTCCTTGTCATATCAGTGCACCATTAGGCAATCTGCAGCATGTTTTTGTTACTATACTGTAGTCGATTTAGTTGTTTTTTTATTTGTAGATAAATCCATTTAGAGGAAAAAAATAATATTCAGTTGTAATGAAAGAAATGTTATACCAAAATCTATGAATGCTTAAGTTCCTGGAAAACTTGAGCCCCGGGGAAAAGTCAGCCCTTGTATCTGCAGGTTACACATCCTGCTAATACTATATTTTTGAACCACGATTGGTTGAATCTGCAACAAGGAACCCACAGATATGGAAGACCCACTGTCTATTCTATGACTGTCTAACAAGCATGGCTTTCAGATCTAAAGTTTCAATTTGCGTGTAGAGAAATCGGAAGTGGCATTATCATTTGCATACCACACTTCAATGTTTTAATAGTTGACATATCAGGGGTAAAAATATGTGGTCATAAAATCAGGTGTCCCTATATACGGAGATTTGAAGATGCTTTGATTATTTGGATATAGTGAGCTTATTCGATATGCTAGTTAAATTGGCCATATTATTTAACATTTACAAGTTGAATATAGTGGTCAGAAGCAAACCCATGGCAATGGAATCTTTTAAATTATGAAACAGAGTTACTGGTTTAAGGAGGCTTCATAGTATGAGCTTTTGGTGTCAGGTTCAAAGTCTCGATGTCTCATTTACTAAAATGTACCACGGGCAAGTTGCTTCGTGTTCTGAGTTCCAATTTTCTCTTTTAGGAAATGGTATTTACTATGTCGAGTGTTAAGAATTAAGGGTAATATATGTAAAATACCTGCTACATACTTGGAACTCAGTGGTAGTACGGCTCTTTTTATTGTTATTAAAGACGATAGCATGAAGATCTTAGGAATCCTGTCAAAAATTTGGATGTTTTCTGACAATCAATTTAATTCTCCTTTTCTCCTCCACTGTTTGAAAAGTGCCTCAGCATCAAGAGGAATATTTAGGAATAAGCTTGTAAATTAATTGTATTAATTTTTCCCCAAAAGTACTATCTAAGATAGTCTGATACTGTGATTCTTATTTTAGGAAAATGAAATTTAAGCACATAAAAATGAATTTCTTAAAAGCACAAATCAAGCTGTTAGACTTTCTAGTTGAATGCCCAGTCTTATGAAACCATCTATTTTTCTCTCATAAATCTGGTGTCAAAACTGTGAAGGTGCCTATAAAGTATGCTCCAAACACCGACTTTCTCTAGAACCAGTTCTTTTATGATAAATGGAGGAAATTAAGTACTTGGCAACTTTTGAGTTATATATTAAGTGAAGACAGGCTCAGGCTGGGCACAGTGGCTCATGCCTGTAATCCCAGCACTTTGGCAGGCCAAGATGAGCAGATCACTTGAGGTCAGGAGTTCAAGACCAGCTTGGCCAACATGGTGAAACACTGTCTCTCCTAAAAATACAAAAAATATTCAGGCATCGTGGCATGTGTCTGTAATCCCAGCTATTTGGGAGGCCGAGGCAGGAGAATTGCTTGAACCCAGGAGGTGGAGATTGCATTGAGCCATTGAGCCGAGATTGTGTCACTGCACTCCAGCCTGGGCGACAGAACGAGACTCCGCCTAAAAAAAAAAAAAAAAAAAAAAAAAGAAAGAAAGAAAAGACAAAAGATAACACAAGCTCAGTTCAGAATATCTAATTTACCTGCAATTCCAAAATGGCTAGGCATTTTTTTTTGAGAAAGTGTTAGGATAGAATAATAAAATGAATACTGAGATGCTGACCTCAAGTGGTTTGCGTGTCCAGAATTAATTTAAATTTCTCCCTTCCCAGTGGATTTTCTTCCTTTAAACTACCATCTCAGCAGGTTTATACTGGGCAAGCAAATTAGTTACTCCCTGAGAAGCTCTGGAGTTCCACCTTGCATCATTAAATACAATGGAAATGGCCAACTACAATGAAATGTACCAGACTTACAGATAGAAGCATGTGGAAGGGTCATGCCTCACACAGTACCTGGGATATTGTGTGGGACTGGATAAAGGCAAGCTATTCTGATAATCAGAGAACATTCACTACCAAGAAGAATAATTTTGCATGCCTCCTAAAATGATTAGCTAATGCAGAGCAGTGTTTCCCTGCATTCTCTTCGTTTCTCCTCACCTTTTTCTCTTCTACGTGTAACAGCAAAGCATCTCACCTGTGACTTTGAGTCGGGTTTCTGTGGCTGGGAGCGATTTCTCACAGGAGATTCACACTGGAAGCTGATGAAAGGCTTGAATAATGGAGAGCACCACTTCCCTGCAGCTAATCACACAGCAAACATAAATCATGGTAGGACATTTTCCTCTTTAAGAAAAAAAAATTAGTTTTCTTTCTTGCATGTTGTGAAATGATGATACTATGTATTTTCATTTTTCTTCTGTAGGCTATATACATGGAACTCTGGTTTGTCTTGCTTTAAAACCTCCTGACCAAGTTAATAATTGGTGGGTAATTGAGTTCTCTGAAAGGAGCATTGTTTTAATCACCAACATTTTTGTTGTTGCAATTTTTATAAGATTGGGTTAAAGGCATAAAGAGGTGGAAAAGTTTTCTGATCATTTTCTCAAGTTGCCCAGAATCGAGTACAATAGACTTGCCTTCTTTTTAGAGCAATCCAGTTTTTTCAAAACAGGAAGAAAAATAGTCTAATCTTGTTTCTGGGAACTGAGAACAGAGATTTAGCACTATCTGTAAAATAAATCTACAAATACTTGAATGCAGTTTAATCACTCTTCATGCTTCTTTATAACAAACAGTCTTATTCTTCCACATATATATTTTTAACCGTCATTCCAGTGTTTACATATCCTCTTAAAATAGGAACCATAACTACCTGTGGTATTCCAATAAGTGTCTGTGAAACACCAATAAAACAGAAAGGGTTTGTTCTCTTTTTTGTTTTGTTTACATTTATCATCGGATGTCATTCCCCATATAAGTTAGCATCATATTAACATTACTTCTTAAATGTATATGTTTTAAGTAAAGGCGCTGTCTCTCCGTGTTGCCCAGGCTGATCTCGAACTCCTGGCCTCAAGCAATCCTCTCACCTCAGCCTCCCAAACTGCTGGGGTTATAAGAGTGAGCCACCACACCTGGCCAGCCTTATAATAGCACAACTGTACTTGTACTGTAGATCATCTTTAACCTCATTGAACATTATCCTATTTGTTTCTTCTTTCAGACTTCCAAAGAATTATACCAAAAATAAGTATTGATCATATTTTTAATGCAGCCATTGGAAATTAGGGTTGGTGGTAGGGGGTGAGGGTACTAGGGGATGGGGTGGGAGAATTTAACCATCCATCTGTTGGCTACAGCCGTAAACCCAGTTCGTTGTTTAACAGTGTGGTAAGTTCTTGATTTTTGCTTCTGTGCCAATGACTTATTTCTTTAACATTTGTGGCAGACTATATTAAGTTTAAAGTTTAAAATATATAGGGGACTATAAATCATTGAAACTATGTATTAACAGCATATTTTCTCTAAACTCATATAATATTTTACTTCTTTTCCTCTGTTCAAGTCAATTATTAAATACATAGCATATACGATACCTGAATGCACAAAGATGGACACCATGATCCCTGCCTTTGAGATGGTCTGAGTCTGGTAACTGAAGTAGATAAGCAAGGAATTGCAGTCAGTTATGAGGATGCTTTAAGAGGGATGGAAGGTGATTCAGATGAATTCGAGATGCCTTACTGAAGGAAATGACTCCTGAACTGAGCACTGAAGGGAAATGAAACGTAGTCAGGGAGCTAGAAGTAAGGAATTATGGAGAGAAGGCAGAACCAAAGAGAGGTGGGAGGGATCATGTCCTAATTGGAGGAAAGAATCCCAAAAGAGGGCAGAAAGATGGGAGTAGTTAGGAATGAAAGACATGTATGATTGGACAGGAGAACAGAAATGATGAAACAGGAGAGGAAGGAAGGGGACTCTAGAGAGTGCTGAGGAATTGGAAATGTGTCTGCAGGATGATGGTGACCCAGGTAGTCATATTAAAGCAGTGACCAATCAGATTTGCTCTAAAGGACTGTTCTGGCTGAGATGAGGGGAATGGAGAGGGTGAAAGGCCGGGGTGGAAAAAAACCTGGATGTGCTGAAGAAATATCAGTGAGACATGATGAAGGCCTAAGCCAAGGCAGTGATTCCCAAAGGGAAGCTGTGCAGACAGCGTGTCATGGTGGTCTGATGTGAGCACTACCGTAGTCAGTTAGGGAAGAGCACGGGCTGCCCAGGGTTCTATCAGGATGTTGACACTGCACCTGTGTCTAAATACTAGGGTATTTAGTTTTATTAGATAGAAAATAAAAGAAAAGTAGCTTCCCTGTGGACTTGTCATGAGGATTAGATGAAATAACACCTGTGAAGGTTTTTCATCTAGTAAGAGCTCCATAAATATTAATAGATATTTATTGTCCATTCTAATAAGACTAGGAATAGCACAGATAAGACAATTAGAAAATATGTTTATAATTCACCTTTAATCTCTTACTATCTTATAATTACTACATAACTATGATTTGCATTGAAAATATTCTAGTAGAGCCCCTGTGTTGAAAGACTCATTCTTTTCCAGTGAGATGAAGAATAGTGAAAGATAACAATATGACTGATAAAACTAGGGGCAGCTAGTCTCACCCAGAGTGTGAGGGACAAAAACACAGTCTTTCTCATTTTAGAAAGGGCCTATATATATAAAGAGAATTAGAGAGAGAGAATCAGTAGTGGTTTTAAATTGCAAGTGAGGAGGAGAATTATAAAAAAAAAAGGACCAGGAAGAGAAAGGAAAGTGAAATGGAAATTTCTGGTAGAGTCAGAGGCAGCCTAATAGTTCTGATATCTAAGAAAGTGAAGTTCTAGTTCATTTTGTTCTTAGAGCCTTAAACATAGATTGCAGCTTTTAAAACTTTCTCTTTCTTTCTTTCTTTCTTTCTTTCTTTCTTTCTTTCTTTCTTTCTCTCTCTCTCTTTCTTTCTTTCCTTTCTTTCTCTCTTTCTCTCTCGTTCTTTTTATCTATCTATCTATCTATCTATCTATCTATCTATCTATCTATCTATCACAGAGTCTCACTCAGTTGCCCAGGCTGGAGTGCAGTAGTGTGATCTATGCTTACTGCAAACCCCACCTCCCAGTTTCAAGCAATTCTCCTGCCTTATCCTCCCAAGTAGCTGGGACTACTTGGTGCCCACCACGACGCCCGGCTGATTTTTTGTTTTTGTATTTTTAGTAGAGCCAGAGGTTTCACCGTGTTGACCAGGCTGAATATGTTGATAATTATATAGTTTTTGTGCATATGTGTGTAATTAAGTCTTGAATTTCCTTCCTTCCTTTTTTGCTTGGTTTCTACCTTACTATTCCTACTCTGTTAAATTTCCATCAAAGTAGGCAACTCATGTTAATTATCTGCCACTTTTATCTAAGTTCATATAGTCCCACACAGATATATACATAGTAGATACACACATATTCAAAATTATATGTGTTTCTGTGATTGTTTATTTTATAAGAAATATATTATCTTGTAACTATTGTCCTATCTTGTTACTAAAGATAGCTTATGGCAGTTGCTCCAAGTCATCAAATACTGTCTTTTTTTTCAATTTTTTATGGTAAATTATTGGTTAAATGTAAAATTCCACCATTTTAGTGTACAGTTCACTGAGTTCTAACAAACATATACAATTGTGTAACCATCACAAAAATGAAGATATAAAACAATTCTATTCCTGCCCCACATGTTGTTCAGTGCCATTTTATACTCAATGATTCTCCCACCTCCAACCCCCAACACCAGTGGTCTGATTTCTATCCCTACTGTATTGCCTATTCCAGAATGTCTTGAAAATGGAATCATTTTCAAGCATTTCGATTCTGCCTTCTTTCAGTTAGCATAAAGGACTTGAGACTCATCCGTGTCACTGGCTTCAGCCATAGTTCCTTCCTTTTTTACTGCTGAGTAGTTGGGTCCATTGTGTGGATGAACCATACTTTATTTATCCACTAACCAGCTGAAGGACACTTGGATTGTTTCCAAATATTGTCGAATATGAGTAAAAACCCTGTCAAATTTGCATATGTGTTTTTGTCTGGACACAAGTGTTTATTTGGTTTGAGTTCTCTGTCCAATGCCTATGTCTGTTTATTTTTGGACTCTGGGTGGTGAGAGAACTCCACCATTCTTGACTTTCTGTGACCTTCAGGAAATGTTTCAGCTATCCATTTCAGGTGTTTTTTTTTACCCCCAGACTCAGGTAGTTTTCTCCAATCCATGCACACGATTGGTCCTTACATGGCGATTTAGCGGGGACTGTCTGCAGATCTCCGGAGCTTGCTGTCTTTACAAAGCTCCAGTACCTGAAAGGGGCAGCTGACACTCTGTCTTATGAATTCTACCCATGTGGATCTCCCCAAAGCACCAACTCTATCTGTTTCAACTCGAGGAGACCACCACACTCCTGTGTTTCCCCTCTGCACAGGCACCTGGAAACTCTATCTAGGCAGTAAGCTGTGGAAATTACAGGACCTAACTCGTTTGTTTCCTGTCTCTCAGAGATCACTGTCCTGTGATCTATCACTATCCTGCATTCCCATCGTCCTGTATTTGACAATACATGCTAAATATACTTTTATCTAATTTTGTTTGCTAGTTTAAGACAGAAGATAAAATCTGGTCTGTGATACTCAGTCTTACCTGGAATCATAAGAAATTTAATTCATGTTTGTTATTTAGCTAAATTTATTTTTTTATTTTTTATTTTTTTTATTATACTTTAAGTTCTAGGGTACATGTGCATAACGTGCAGGTTACATATGTATACATGTGCCATGTTGGTGTGCTGCACCCATCAACTCGTCAGCACCCATCAATTCATCATTTATATCAGGTATAACTCCCCAATGCAATCCCTCCCCCCTCCCCCCTCCCCATGATAGGCCCCAGTGTGTGATGTTCCCCTTCCCGAGTCCAAGTGAGCTCATTGTTCAGTTCCCACCTATGAGTGAGAACATGCGGTGTTTGGTTTTCTGTTCTTGTGATAGTTTGCTAAGAATGATGGTTTCCAGCTGCATCCATGTCTCTACAAAGGACGCGAACTCATCCTTTTTTATGGCTGCATAGTATTCCATGGTGTATATGTGCCACATTTTCTTAATCCAGTCTGTCACTGATGGACATTTGGGTTGATTCCAAGTCTTTGCTATTGTGAATAGTGCCGCAATAAACATACGTGTGCATGTGTCTTTGTAGTAGCATAATTTATAATCCTTTGGGTATATACCCAGTAGTGGGATGGCTGGGTCATATGGTACATCTAGTTCTAGGTCCTTGAGGAATCGCCATACTGTTTTCCATAATGGTTGAACTAGTTTACAATCCCACCAACAGTGTAAAAGTGTTCCTATTTCTCCACATCCCCTCCAACACCTGTTGTTTCCTGATTTTTTAATGATTGCCATTCTAACTGGTGTGAGATGGTATCTCATTGTGGTTTTGATTTGCATTTCTCTGATGGCCAGTGATGATGAGCATTTTTTCATGTGTCTGTTGGCTGTATGAATGTCTTCTTTTGAGAAATGTCTGTTCATATCCTTTCCCCACTTTTGGATGGGGTTGTTTGTTTTTTTCTTGTATATTTGTTTGAGTTCTTTGTAGATTCTGGAAATGAGCCCTTAGCTAAATTTATTTGATTTGGATATACTGTAATGTATCTAGCCATTCCCCTATCCAGTGACATCAATATCATGACAGTGTTTCAAATTTATTATTGTATGCATTTCCTCACATAGGATACTTTCGATTTTATGCAATAGATAACTAGGAGTGAGATTCCTATATTTTTAAATCAAGATAGGTATTTATACTTTCAATAAATATTTATAGATTCATTTCCCCTGAAACTTTAGTACTTCAATTTTCAGTGGCAAAATGGGAGTACTTTTTCCTATTTTCCTACCAGCAAGAGGCATTATAATTCTCTTTAAAAACTTCCAATTAATGAGTATACAATGCTTTCTCATATGTAATATTTATTTGCATTTCACTGAAAAATATTTTTTTTCAAATGTTTCCAATGTCTCAATTTATTTGGGTTCTTTAATTTTACTAAATAATATTTTACAGCTTTCAGTGTAGAGATTTTGAAAATCTTTTGCCAATATTTTCCTAGGTTTTTGTGCTATTATAAATGTTACATTTAAAGAACTTCTTATTTTAATTATTACTGACATATAGAAATGCATTTTTTATAGAAAATATTGACCTTGTATCCAGTGGCCTTGGTAATTTTATTTATCATAGTTAAGAACTTATACATATATATTTTATTTTCTAGGATCACAATTATTTTGTCTGCAAATAATGACAATTTTATTTCCTTTTTTCTAAATATTAACATTTCTATTTTTCTTTTGTTGTTTTATGTACTGGATAGAATTTCTAGAATGTGTTAAAATAGAACTGGTGATAGCTGCTAGACTTGTCTTATTTCTGTCTCAGAGGAAAAGCTGTCAATAGTTGAACCTTAAGTGCCATTCTTACTGAAAAATTGTATTCTTTATCATATAAGAATGCTCCCTTCTATTCAGAGTGTACTTTTTAAAAAAATAAAAAAATTGAATGTATGTTAAAAATTTTCAATATTTTTCAGCATCTATTATGATCATATGATTGTCAGATTATCTTTTTTGTCTATAAGGTAAATTGATTTTTTAAATATTAAACCCCTCTTGCACTCTAGAACCAAACCTAATTGGAATAGTTTTATTTATTATTTATTTCTTCATTCTATATGGTAATGCTTGTTTATAGCTTTTGCATTTGTAAAAGTTATAGAGATTGGCCTGTAATGTTCTCAAAACATGTGGCCTGTAATGTTCTCAAAACATGTGAGGTGTTACTTTTAGGCCCGTGCATTAACAAGGATGCATGTTTTGCAGAAGATGAGGTCGAGCCAGATGTGAACACTTTAACCCAGGGAGACTATTCACTCCCTCCTTTAATTTTTATATTGTGCGGATCACATAGCCCCTCTGGGATATGTGGGTGTGTAAGAGTTTTACAATAAACAATTCTGATTACCAGAAGTAAACTCCTTGCCATTACCAGGAATAAAATTGGTAAATTCCACATTTTTCCAACTTGGTTCATTGTTTAGAGCAGGCTTATAGGAAGATAAATCAAGGGACATATTCCTAGAAGTCCCTGGGCTTGTGGTCAGAGTTTAGGCTCTCTATACCCCTTACCTGCACATATTAATTTTAACACAGTATTATCAACTTTCTAAATATTTGGTTAAAATTATCGTAGGATAGCATTTAGCTTCCCAATCAATGGTCAATAACTTCATATTTTAATTCTATTATCTTTCCATCTAGAAACATGTTCTCTCTTTTCATCTAACCAGGGAGTTTGTAGTCTTTCACAAAGTTTATAATGTTCTTCATATAAATCATGTCCCTTTTCTGTTAAATTTATTCCTACATTTAAAAAAGTTAATTTTGCTATCAGGAGTTGGACATTTCTTGCTGTTTCTATATCTAGAAACTTACTGCTAAGTTAAGAGAAGTAATTTTAATAATATATCTGTTTCCATTTAGCTTGCCAAATTGTTTAAATGATACTATAACTATAAAAAATAGAATACTTTGGCTTTCTATTTTTACAATTATAATATTGGTAAAACATGAGAACTTTGCCTCTCTCTTCCTATAATGTCTACTAGATGTTTTATTTCCTTGGCTTCTACATTCACCAGGTCTTTAAGATAATATTAGTCTAAGATAATATATATTATCTACTATTATCTCTAATTGATAATTATGACAGAAATATATTATGTCATTTCTCATTTTAATTATTGTTTTGTCATTTGCCATTTAGAATGCTATTTATTTTGGGGTTGTTCATTAGTCTTTATTTAATTATTTCCTTTTATTTTATTAAGGTTTGTGACTTGAAATTGTTCACTGGTTTTTCATAGTCTTTTCAACATTTAGATAGGACTCCATGATTTGATACTTTCATTTGTTGATGTAATTGAATGTGGTGACCGAGCTCCTAAATTAAACCAAACCTCCATTCTCAGAAGGCTCAGATTAATCAAGACACACTATTTTTGGATAACGATTTCAAATTTATTCGATATCATTTTAATTAGAATATTTGTTCCTATGCTCACAAGTGAGGTTGCTTTCTAGAGTTTTAAATTTTGTCCTGTTTTCATCAGTTTTATTAAAAATTAAAGATATTCTGGCAACCTAAAATGAATCAGGGAGCTCTCCATATTTTTCTAAGATCTGAGGTTCCTCGAATAATGTTGATTCCTCGAATAATGTTGCAAATGTTTGTTTTTTAAAAATTAAATAGGGAGCCAGGTACAGTGGCTCATGCTTGAAATCCAAGCACTTTGAAGGACCAAGGCAAGAGGATTGCTTGAGGTTAGGAGTTTGAGACTCTGTCCCTACAAAAAAATGGAAAAAATTGCTGTATGTGGTAGTGTGCTCCTGCAGTCGCAGTGGGAGGCTAAAGCTGGAGGATTGTTTGAACCCAGGAGTTCCTGGCAGCAGTGAGTCATAATCATGCTACTGCACTCTAGCCTAGGTGACAGAACCAGACCCTGTCTCAGGAAAAAAAAAAAAAGAAAAGAAAGAAAATTAAATTTAACTCAGATGTGGCACCATACATTTCTTATTAGGTTTTCTTTTCATTACTTTTTCAGTTACTTTTGTTGTCTAAATGATTTTTCAGGCCTTTTGCTCCTTTCAGATTTTGGTGTCTTGATGTGTACATGTTCTCACCTTCATTAACTGCTCATTTGAAATCGTGTATATTCTTTTAAATGACTGGAGAAGTAAGGTCTTTGAATACTGGTTCATTTGTTTTTAGAATTTTGATTGTCTTTTTAAAAATATTCAGTTGAATTTTACCTAAACCTGAGCGTTTTTAGGTGGAAGAATTTTTCAAAGTGACCTTTTTCCACTCTTTTCCTTTCTAGGTGAAGCATAGAGAATTAAATGAATTTGCTTGCATATGCTGTTTCCATTACCCATAGTTTGGAATTTGGGAACAGTAATCTTTATCTTTCCAAGTTGGTTTTGAGATTTAAAAACAATATAAACTTGGGTTTATATTTTTCCTACTCAAAGATGGCACTGCTGACTCACACCCTTGGTTGTTTGGTTTAACACATGGTGGAGTCTATAAAATAATACATTCTAATTCTAAATCCTTTCCTTTCTGTACAGTCGGCATTAACTTGTATCTAGGAAAATCACTCTCTGAATATGGTATTTTCCACTGAAAATAGTTGGTTTTCCAAATTGCCCATCATTGTGAGTATCAAAGGGCAGGATCAGACCTTGACATTGTTGAGTATAGCCTTCCTTGTAAGTCTTCAATATTCAGTGAAACTACCCCAGACAGCAGCTCCGAACATGTGATCTTTTAAGCTGCTGAGAGATGTTATCCCCTGCACGTTTGCTATGAGCACATCCGTCGTAGTTAAAATCTAAAAGCGGTTATTTTGTTAATGTTCAGATTAGATCTTTAATTAAGCTTTCATCCCCTCTAGCACAGACAACAATGTCAAACCTGAGAAACTAAAATTCATTCCATAAGCTCATATCCTTCAGTACTTTGTGAGGAAACTAAAAAATAAAGCTCTTGTGGATATTTCATGAAGGGCATGTTGAATATCTAATTGTCAGCTTAGAAGCTTCATTTAATTTGATGTCAAACTCTATGACATAAATGAAGCCAATAAAAATGTTTGTTCAGGTGATTTGGATCAAGAGCTTGTTTTACTTGATTAAATGTTAATTTAGGTATTTAATGTTATACATATATAAATGCTATTTGTTATCTACAAACCATAATAGTAAATATGTAAAAATGTAATTTTCCTTATTTAATTGATAGTTTAATATGTGCAAGGATAAGATTCTGGAGCAAAGAACAGCTAAGTGTGTAAGAGAACTTGTATCTATATGACCTTCCCTTTATTTTTGCAGGATCATTTATTTATTTGGAGGCACAGCACTCCCCTGAGGTGGCCAAGCTTGGAAGTCCTGTTCTTACAAAATTGCTCACTGCCTGTAACCCATGTCAGGTAATCAACTGTTCTGAATTTCCATTGGCCATTCTGTGGTTGTAAATCGCTGGGCTTGGGTTACTCTGCTAGTAAATGCCTGCCATGTTTTACTATCACTTTAATGATGAATTAAGAGATTTATATGTGCTATTTCAACACGAAATGCCATGTCCTTCTAAAAGACCATTTGTAACACGTAACTGGCACCATTCTTTGGTGGGGGGGCTATTAAAGAAGCTTTCTGTTATTTTATATTCTTTTCACATAGTCATTTCAATAATCTAAAACTGTGGATACATATTGCCAAAATGTTTGGCCAACAGTGTGCTTTGAAAAAAATGAAGTCAGTTAAATAAGTGTTTGTTGAAAGAAAGACAAATGGGTAAGTAAAGATAAATGTAAACAGAGAAAATGATTATATTTACTGAAATTTGAGTTTTTCAAATTAGTCCTCTGGTGCCAGGTAAACACAAACCAAGCAGTGAAATACACATTTTATTTTAGCAGCATATTAGAGAGGACGGACGAGTCAGACTTGGCTCAAGTCTCTTTTGCCACTTTCTAATTGTGGCTCAGACAAATTGTATATTCCTTTTGAGACTTAGTGTCTACACCAGAAACATACATGATTCTGTGGATTAAATGTCAGCATTTACACTGGAAGCATACACGATTGTATGGAATAATGACAAAGATTAAAATGTGATTAAATAAAGCACCTGGCGAAATATTTGGTACATAATAGGTAAACAATGTTTGTACCAAACATTGGTATATATGTACCAAATATAATCTTAATTCAGCCAACATAATTCCTTTGCTTTCCATAAAAGTAACGCCTAAATCAGGGGTCTCTATTCAACTTGTCTTGTTTTCAGTCCTTTTGAGAGCTCCAACATTCCTCTCGTCCTTAGGATTTCAGCTCATTTTTTGATCTTTACTTGTCAGAAAATATTGAAGAGATCAATAGTGCCACACAGTACATTCACTACCTGTAAGTGTAGTGTTACAGCAATTTGCTTGGGCATCCCTGGTGATAAGTGACATATTATTCCCAGGTATAAACCTAATTATACTTTCAGTTTGGAATAAGCCTAAGTGGGAGTGTCCTGAGTTCTTAATAGTGATGTCCCATAGATACTTTATTTTAAAGTCCTAAAGATACTTTCTTTTCCTTTTTTTTGTTTTTTGTTTCTTCCCATTTCTTTGTGAGAATAAGAATTAAAACAACTGCCTGGTCTCCATTTCCATTTTATCCAAATGCCTTTTACCCATTCCCACTTCTTTATTTTAATTAAGTCCTATAAGATAGACAGAAAAAGAGAAAGACAGATACAGAATTTTTTTTTTTTTTTTGGAGGGGAAACTCCAGAAGTCCAGAAGCACTTGTTCTTTGAAAGTACAAGCTAACTTAGATTTAATTCAAGGTCATACATTAATGTGATGAGACAATGAATGTTAGTTATATAGAAGAAATTGAATGTAAAGGAATACGATGTGTTAATTCTGCCTGCTTTACACAAATTTGAAGATATTAAGAGTGTATTAGAAATTCCTATGACTCACCTAGAGTCCCTGAGAAATCAAACGCATGTATATGATTTTAAAAGGTAATCTGTATTTCCCATCATTGTATGCTTCCTGATAGCCATTGATTTGTGGTCACCGGGATTGAGTTTCAGTTTATCATTGTTTCCACTTGAGGACACTTAATTTTTGCTGTAATTTGTGACTTAGTTGGGGTTGGGGTTGTTATTTAGGTGGGGTCTCAGTGAAAATGCTGTCATGGACACTTTGAGTGCTTGCTAGTTTATGTCGAAACCAAGGCTTCGATCTCTAAAGGCTGTGGATGCTGACTTCATGGTTTGCCTTGGTTTTTGAAAAGCTGAGACTGTTTCAAGGAGTCACTACAGACTGCCAGAAGAGATATTTGTTTTTCATGCTTTTCTCTATGTGTTTGAATTTTAGGAGTCTTTGAGTTAGCAGGAAGGATATTTGAGTTGCTTTATAATGCTTTCCAGTTTAGGAAGTAGGACTAGACTGTAGGAGAATATTATTGATAGTCTGAGATACACATAGCTAAAGTTCTCAGGATTTTTTTAAGACTGTAATATGACTGTTTTTATAAGTTTGTGGCAATATGTGATATTTTCTTACATAAAAGTTACAGAATAAGCAAACAAAACAAATTCTTACCTTCTTGGGTAATTGGAAAATCTAGACAGTCCTCTGAATTGGAACGTATTCATAATAGTGCTTTCATGGAACCAGTGTTCTTCATTATAAGGTAGTAGAGTCAAGCAGTGAGATAACCAGTGCGGGGTACTTTGACATGATTAAAGCCTTCGTTTTCTGAAATTATATGTTTTTTTTTTTTTTCCTACATAATCCTATCAGGCTAATACAATTAAGAATTTTTTTCTTTTTTTGAAAGGACTTTAAAGCAACTTGAGCTTTCTTGTGAGTTGCCAATTCTAGCAGCACAATTTTAGGGCCAGTTTGCATGGATTACCTTGTACTTTATATGTGGCCAACACATGGCATCAGCATGGACAATTGTTCCTGCAGCTAATCATTGTTCAAGATGCGGACTTTAATTTACGCTTCAAAAGTCCCTTCAGCCACTAGTGGAAAATTGGCATTTTTCTTTGAAATATGAGATAGGACTAACAGAACACGAGGAAGTCCAAAGCTATTCTATCTTAGGCTGTTGAAATGCTGTTACTGTTTACAATTGACTAGGAAACATAAAGTATGAAGGGAATTAATGTGGGTACTAATATTTTCTGAGTTATCATATTTGAGTTACTGTGTAAGTAACATAATCTCTTACTTTTAGGACTTCACAATTAAATACAGGAAGATGGATAATATGAAGCTTTTGCTTTCAAAATTAGTTTGTATGTTCATCTATTGATCTTTCTTTTGTTTTTAATTCTCCAACTTGTTTTGCACTTACATTAATATTCCTTCAGTAAAAGATAATTCATAGATTGTTTTACAAATATGAATGAGAAAATCAGGACAAAGGTAGATGAAACCAGAGATGGGTTGAATCCCAAAGTAAAGTTTATTAGGGCCAGCCTACACATTTGAGTCTGCCAGTGCAGAGAGGGCCACATGTGGTTCAGATTCAAGGAAGTAAAAAGAAAAAAACAAAACTAAAAATAGTTATTGTGAGACTTCTCCTCTGAGTGCTTGCTATGATACCAAAGTAAAGATTATACCTACCATCCAACACATATATATTGCTTATCTACTGTGTGTTGATCACAGTCCTCGATGCAGGGAATATAATGGCAACAACCTAAACACATACTTGCTCTAACAAAATGTAGTTTAGTGGGGGATACTGACAGCAATTCAGTGTAAAATGCTCCAAGCTACAAGAGGGTGAGTCCAGTATAATAATAATACTCTACTTACAAATCTCAAAGAGTTTTGAAAGGCCATGTCTTACAGTGTCCCCAAAGTAGGACAATGAACTCGAGTCAAGAACAATTTAGAAAAAAAAATAATTTTGGAGCATGTCCTGGAATGGTACAGTTGTGCTCTAGTCCTGGTCATTGTGTTTAATCCAGAGATCAATGTTACAATAGCTAATGGATTCTAGAGGAAGCGACGGTCTACAGAGGAAAGGACGAGCAGGTGCTCTCTCTCCACTCTGTTCATCAAAGCACCTGAAGATTAATCATCTAAACTAGAAAAACAGATTCTGTTTTATTGAAGATTCTAAACCTCAATGTAAGCTTGTTCAGGAGAAGGATGCCCAGGAAAAGGTGTAATTGACTAAGAGCCATAAATATCACTGTGGTAATGGTGAGGGATGTGTTTGTGTGTCTGTGTGTTTATATATGTGATGAATGATTCCCTCTTTCAATATATACATATTCCTAGCTGAATTTTGAGCAGCTATAGATATCTTAGCTTGTTTTTTTCATTTCTCTCATTTATTTATTTTGCTTTTTTGGCTATGCTTGTTCTTCTGTATCTTCGTATTCTAGATCTTATAAAGGTGCAATAAGTGTGGCAATAAGCAGACTGAGGAAGGCATAAAGGGTCTGATGTGAAGCAGAGAAGGCAGAGTTTGCTGAGGGTTTGAAATAAAATAGAGAATGGCCATGAAGATCTGACCAAGGAGCTCTGAGATTGAGAAGGAATTAGAACAAAGGCCATAGGCAAGTTGAAAAAATTGGCAGAAAATTTGAAGAGGAGAGTTTCAACAAGAGACGATCAAAATTTAAAAAAATAAAAAAAAGAAGAAAACAGAAAAATAAGGAAGAAATCATTTTAAACTTCTGAATCATGACCTTGGGTGTCATTTTAAACTTCTGAATCATGACCTGGGACACCTTGGGTGTCCCAGACTGAAGTATCAGAGAGTCCAAGGCCCCAGAGGCACTGTACAGAAACAAGAGCCAATGGAACTAAGACTGTCCTCCAGCTTAGGTACTTACCCATATGCAGTAACTGCTGTAAATCACCAGATACTCTTTCCTTTGGTAGCAAAATATATGATTGAATATATACATATTTAGATACTTTAAAAATAGAAATAATTTAAAATCATAAGAATACAATTAAAAATAAAATAATTGGAGCTTCCATTTTTGTCTTCAGTATTCAAAAAGAACTGCTTTGTTGGAAACTTTTTTAGCCACATGAAATTCTCTTGAATGCAGTGATTCAAAGTCTTGAATATAGTCATACTATATATAAAATCTGCCTTAATGGAGACCCAAGAAAAATAAAAGCAAGCCCTTTTTATTAACATTTTACTTAACTGCTTTTGAATGATTCAGGCATGCGTCAAGAAAATTTCCTTTAAAAATGATCAAGTAGTAAATAAAATTTGAATGTTTGGTGTCATTTTCACTTACATGCTTTGCAGACCTGTTCAATGCGACATTCTGGGAAGATGGATAATGTCCCCTATGTTAAGTATAGTAGCTACTAGCTACACAGAGCTAGGTATTGAGCATTAAAACATAACTGAGAGACCGGGTGCAGTGGCTCACGCCTGTAATCCCAGCACTTTGAGAGGCCGAGGAGGATGGATCACGAAGTCAGCAGATCAAGATCATCCTGGCCAATATGGTGGAACCCCATCTCTACTAAAAATACAAAAATTAGCCGGGCGTGGTGGCACGTGCCTATAGTCCCAGCTACTTGGGAGGCTGAGGCAGGAGAATTGCTTGAACTTGGGAGGTGGAGGCAACAGTGAGCCGAGATTGCGCCACTGCACTCCAGCCTGGGCAACAGAGCGAAGCTCTGTCTCAAAAACAACAACAACAACAACAACAACAACAACAACAACAACAACATAACTGAGAAACTGAATTTTTCACTTTAATTTTAATTAATTTAAATTTAATAGCCACACTATTTTCACACTTTTGTAGTTATGCTCATTATAATTAAATGCTCATTTTCTTTTGCCACTCTTTCTCCAAATGACTCAAAGGTCCCTAAGGATCCATAATGCCTTATACATTTTTTGACATGAAACAGATTATCTTTCTTCCTCTCTTTTCTCTCTCTCTCTTCTCTCTATATACATTTCTGAATGTTTACAGGCATTTACTTAAGCACCAATATTAACAGTCCACTCATTTCTTCTTTTTTTTCCAATACATATTAACTGAATATCTGGAAAACACAAATTACTATAATAAGTTCTGTGAGGAATTTATGACATATTTCATGATTTGGAGTTTAAGGTTTAGTGTTCTGCTACTGGCATATACCAGGCTGAGAGGCACAGAGTTTGCATACTTGAGTACTGCTTGTGTAAAATCACAGCTTGTATCAATAACTTAAAATTGATCATTAGAGAAATTCAAATCAAAACCACAATGAGATACGATCTCACACCAGTCAGAATGGCCATTATTAAAATGTCAAAAAATAACATGCTGGCATGGTTGTGGAGAAAAAGGGATGCTTATACACTGTTGATAGGAGTGTAAATTAGTTCAACCATTGCAGAAAGCAGTATAGCAACTCCTCAAAGAGCTAAAAGCAGAACTACCATTCCACCCAGCAATTCTATTACTGGGTATATATACCCAGAGTAATAGAAATTATTCTACTGTAGGTCAGGGGCAGTGGCTCACGCCTGTAATCCCTGCACTTTGGGTAGGTGAAGCGGGTGGATTGCTTGAGTCCAGGAGTTCAAGATCAGTCTGGGTAACATGGTGAAACCCTCATCTCTACTAAAAATTAAAAAAAAAAAAAAAATTAGCTGGGCGTGGTGGTGCATGCCTGTAGTCCCAATTACTGAGGAGGCTGAGGTGGGAGAATTACCGGAGCTCAGGAGGTTGAGGCTACAGTGAGTCGTGAACATGCCACTGCACTCCAGCCCAAACAACTGGAGTGAAACCCTGTCTCAAAAAAAAAAAAAAAAAAAAAAGAAAAAGAAAAAAGACATCATTCTATCATAAAGACACATACATGTGAATGGTCATTGCAGCACTATTTACAGTAGCAAGGATGTGGAATCAACCTAGATGCCCATCTGTGACAGATTGTATAAAGAAAGAGTGGAAGAGTGGTACGTATGTACTACGGAATATGCAGCCATATAAAAAGAACAAGATCATGTCTTTTGTGGGAACATGGGTGGAGCTGGAGGCCATTATCTCAGCAAACTAACACAGGAAGAGAAAACCAAATACCACATGTTCTCACTTACAAGTTGGGAGCTAAATAATGAGAACATATAAACACAAAGAAGGAAACAACTGGGGTCTACTTTAGTGGGGAGGGTAGAGGAGGGAGAAGAGCAGAAAAGATAACTGTTGGGTAGAAGGCTTAGTATCTGGGTGACTAAATAATCTGTACAACAAGCCCCTGTGACACGTGCTTACCTATGTAACAAATCTTCACATGTACCCCTGAACCTAAAAGTAAATAGAAAAAACAATTAATTAAAAAAATTGTGAGCTGTATCAATAACTTTTGTTCAGTGATTTCACCCTCAAAAATTGAAAAGATAATGGAACATTTCTTGGTATTTAATAACTTAAGAATTTAAGTCTCCATAATGCAAATTCTGTAAAAAAGTAAATTATATATAAGTTCTGAGCTCTTATCCCATTGAATATGGATCCCATTGGCATTTATACTTAATACACTATTAAAATAACTTCACACTGGTGATGTACTGAGTGACAGTTTGACAGCTCGAAATTCTGATGGGACATGCACATCTCTTGTACAACTAGGTTTCAAGCTGTGTTTTGCATATTTACAAGCTTGGGACATAGTGAAACTTACAGCAGGGATCTCAAATTTAATTGTAGTTGAGAAACATGAATCATCTCTTTCCATGGAATTTAATTAAACATTTCCATTATTTTTGTTTCTAACTTACCTGTCAAGGTGTGAATTAAGGTAAGTACAGTAATAAAATCTAAAATGAAACAAACAATCAGAATTTTTAAATCAGGTAGTCACAATTAAGTAGACATTGATAAAAATTTGTACCAAATAGAATGCTTGATGTTATGAAATGAACAATTAAAAAAAAAAAGCATTTAAAACATCTTTTTCGGTCAACATTCATCACTGGAATTCGGTCTCAACAGTGAAATGCATAGTTTGCCTATATATACACTAGTATCTGTCCATGTATCAATATAAAAGTACAATGATGAATGAGAAAACATTTTTTAAAAAGAATTTAAAATATAATGAACCTGAAAAAATACCGCTCAATCTAAAGAGAAGTGTTCCACTTTTGAGGGACCTCATCTTTAAATGTTGGGTTTTTCTTTAAAACATACAGCCTTAGGACCTGTTATATGATAATAAGAAGAAGCAAAAAAATTTGACTGCAGCACATCTGAACTTGTTTTAATGGAGGTTTTGTGGGCGTATTTTACAGAATGAATCATCCAAACAACATTGAGGGAGTTAATTTTTGCCTCATACAGCTCCAGGTACTTAGAAAGTGCTCAGTAAATATTGGTTGAATCAATAACAGTATGGAATTTCATTTTAGGGCTACTGCTATCAGCACCTGGAATAATCCTCTCTATTCTCTTTACTATGTAGTTAAGCCATCAAACTTTTTTTTTTTTTTTTTTTTTTTTTTGAGATGGAGCCTGCTCTGTCGCCCAGGTTGGAGCACAGTGGCTGGATCTCAGCTCACTGCAAGCTCCGCCTCCCGGGTTTACGCCATTCTCCCACCTCAGCCTCCCCAGTAGCTGGGACTACAGGCTCCCGCCACCTCGCCCGGCTAGTTTTTTGTATTTTTTTTAGTAGAGACGGGGTGTCACCGTATTAGCCAGGATGGTCTCGATCTCCTGACCTCGTTATCCGCCCGTCTCGGCCTCCCAAAGTGCTGAGATTACAGACTTGAGCCACCGCGCCCGGCCTCCATCAAACCTTTAGATTGTGTTATTCTTGATGGTGAATAGGAAGTGAAATGATTAAACTTCCCTGCCCTCAAAGAATGTTGTCTTACTTGGCTCAATTATTGATCAACAGTACCCTGTGAGCTTCCAAGTTATTTGGTAATGTTACCACAGAGACTAAATTAGTATAAAGGATTAATTACAGTTTTTAAAATTAAACTAAGAAAATAATTTTTAAGGAAACTTTTTCTTATTTGAAACATCAAGTATGTATAGTGATACTTGATTTTCAATGTTGAGTCTCAATGTGTACCTCCCAGATTTATAAGAAGCCAGAGAAGGATTCTAGAAACTTCTGTGGAAACAATAGTACTGCCATGACTGGGTTACACATCTGGGGGAAAGGAGAATTGAGAAGATTATATTTAACACAGAAGTTGTTTGGAATATATATACATAGTTTGTTGTTGTTGTTGTTGTTGTTGTTGTTGTTGTTGGTTCTGAGATGGAGGCTCGCTCTCCTTGCCTTGGCTGGAGTGCAGTGGCATGATCTCAGCTCACTGCAACCTCCCCACCTTCTGGGTTCAAGCGATTCTCCTACCTCAGCCTCCCAAACAGCTGGGATTACATGCACACGCCACCACACCTGGCTAATTTTTGGATTATTAGTAGAGATGGGAGGCAGGCAGATCACTGAGGTAATGAATATTTCAAATTATAGGAAACACTACCAGAGACAGGTCAATGGAATATTTATATAATTGAAAATATGTTTTCAACAGGTGCAGTTTTGGTATCATTTGCCTCAACATTCACATCTCTCAGTTTTTACAAGAACATCTCTAGATGGAAACTTGCAAAAGCAAGGCAAAATAATCGGATTCTCCGAATCTCAGTGGAGCCACGCAAAAATTGATCTCATTGCAAAAGTGGGAGAATCTACTCTACCTTTTCAGGTAAGCACATAAGAAATTAATACCACTCAATAGAAGACACTTATTGCTAATCCTTTCAGATAACAGTATAACACATATAGCTCATACCTTTTCAGGTAAGCGCATGAGAAATTAATACAGCGTGACAGAAGACACTTATTTAATGCTAATCCTTTCAGATAACAAAATAATACACATAGCTCATGAATTTATTCAACATTAATGAAGCAAACACATTCCGAGATCAAACACACGATCTAGGATGAGTAGAGAGGTTGTTTTGACTATGTGCTCAAGAAGTATGTGTAGAATAGTAGCAAAAGTGGAGATAAGAAATGAATAAGATGGCAGAGAGAAGAGTAACTTAAAATGATTTCTTTTTCGAAGTGAAGACGTTGGATTATATGATGTAGTGAAAACTAAATCTGACTTGGGCTGTAATATATTAATCTTACTGTCTCACTTTCTGCTGCCTAGTAACATTGAGAATGTTATCCACCTTTGGAAAGTGGAGGACATTATATTAAGTGAAATAAGCCAGGCACAGAAAGACAAATATGGCAGGTTCTCTCACGCGTGGGAGCTAAAAAGTTGATCTCATGGGGGTAGAGAGGAGAATGGTGGTTATTAGAGGCTGAGAAGGGTGGTGGGGAGGAAGAGGTTAGGAAGGGAGGTTTGTTAATGGTTAAAAATTGTAGTTAGATAGAAGGAATAAGCTCTAGTGTTTGATAGCACAGTAGGCAACTATAACAAGTTATTGTGTATTTCAAAATATTTAGGAGATAAGATTTGGAGCATTCTCAACACAAAGAAATGAGAAGTGTGTGAGGTGATGGATATCCTAATTACCTTTATCTGATCATGACACAATGTATGCATGTATCCAAATATCACATTTATCCCTTAAATATGTACAACTATGTATTAATAAAATACAATAATAAAAGAAGGCAATTGTATCTTTGTCAAATGGGCATTCTAATTTCTACACTCCTGTACATAAGTCTTCTGGATGACATTTGAAAAGAGCAATTTTGGAAACTAGATTGGATGGAGTGGAATATGATGGAAAGCACACTGTTTTGGAGTCAGGTGGTCTGAGTTTTAGTCTCTGCTCTGCTCATTGGCTGCTAAGTGACTGTGTAAATATTGTCTTTGAGCATCAAATTTCCTAATGTGTGAAAACCAGTGATGATAAAAGCAATAATCCAGGGGAGTCTGAATATTAAAGATGATATAGCTAAAATGGCAGCCATGAACATGGGCTCTGGAACCTTGGGTTCAAGTTAAAGTGTATGATCGGCTGGGTGCAGTGGCTTATGCCTGTAATCCCAGCACTTTGGGAGGCTGAGGCGGGAAGATCATGAGGTCAGGAGATCGAGACCATCCTGAGTAACATGGAGAAACCCCATCTCTACAAAAAATTAGCCGGGCGTGGTGGCACGCACCTGTAGTTCCAGCTACTTGGGAGGCTGAGGCAAGAGAAGCACTTGAACCCGGGAGGTGGAGGTGGAAGTTGCAGTGAGGTGAGATGGCGCCACTGCACTCCAGCCTGGGCAACAGAGCGAGACTCCATCTTAAAAAAACAAAGACAAAAAAGTGTATGATCACAGACAAGTTACCCAAGTCCTCTATGCCTCTTTCACTAGTAGAGTGTGAGGATAATAGTTGGGGCTTTAAGATCATCTCGTCCTCATTTCTGACCAAATTGAGATAAATATAGAAGTTAAACAGGTAGAGAATACATATTTTGGAGCAGATGGCTTTAGAATGTAGAGTCACTTATTTAAAATAATGGTTGATCTTAGAATAAATAGAATTACCCAGAGAACAACTGACTGTGCTGGAGAAATATAGAGCTCATACTCTAGGGGAAGTCTCTTACCATTAGCCAGAGATAATATCAGAATGCATGCCTCCTGAGGACAAACTGGCTCCCAACAGGGGGTGCTGATTGGGAGAAGAGGATAAGTCGAGTTCCCCCAGGTTACTCTTCTAAATTCACAGTCAGCTAAATCTTCCTCCTGCCATGGAGTGAGGGGTAAGTAACAGCAATGTTACTACAGGGAACTGCCTTCCCATGGAAGCAGGAAGAATAGGGAATAAGCATCAACTGTAATCAATTACTGTTCTCTACTTTATAGAGTTATTGTGAGGATTATATGGCGTATACTTGTAAAGCACTTGGAAGCGAATCTGGCATAAACATGGAATTTAGCTATTTTTATTTCTATGGTTATTCCTTGGATATTGTCTGGAAATAGTAGACACTCAATAATTGTTAGTATTCTCTGTTTTAAAAAGAGAGTTTCTGCTTGATCAGAACTCTAGGCTCAATCATTAAAGGCCTCTTCACTCAGTGACGGTCTCCGACTTCCCTTCTCAAAGATCAATTCATTCTATTCTCATATTTAATGGAAAAAGACATCATGAATACTAGCAGCTCTTAATTGGGAAGCATTTGACACAAAGGCTGGTCATGAAATCATTTTGGTGTCGATCTCCATTGCAAGGAGCAGGGCAACGAAATCAGAACAATTTGATCTTTTGCCTCCTGCATTTATATTCTATAGAAAATTGTTTTCATTTGGTTTGCTTTTAGTTAGAATGAAACTCACCAAGAAGATCGTTCAGAGTTTGTCATTTATTGACATATTGAGAAGAAAACAGAATGTCCTTTCTAGCAGTAGGTAATTTAGAAATATGAGTTGAAGCACATGCCATTTCTGTGTACAGCTGGAAGCTCTCATTGACCCATCACCATTACAAGAGTTTCAGTGGATGCAGTTTTTGTTTTCTCTTTAATGTTCTCCTTTTTGGATATAGTAATGGTTTTGCTTTGCAGTGCAAATGGAGAGTGTCCCTTATTATCTGGGGGGCATGTTAACTAGTTTGTAGATGGACAGTGGTTTGTTAGATTCTGTGATTTTGTTGCAATGGATGTATGAGGGTTTCTAACCCAGCCCTGCTGTTCCCTCTCCCTTCATCCCCCTGCTGGTGGCTCAGCACCTTGTGTTGCTTTTTCTCTCCAATCAGCCTCAATGCTGAGTTCTTTCGAGGCCTCAGTCACGTTTAATTCAACCCAGAGAAGCTAAGACTTTTCCTCTGTGCCTTCCCACTTAATCTAGTTATGAGCTGGCTACAGCATATGTTTACTTTGGAAACTACAGATGAGTAAAAGAAAAATAAGAAAAAAAATTCCCTCAGATTTCACTCTCAAGAAGGCCATGACAGCCCTATAATTTTAGAAAATTAAATTTGAAAAGCAGTAAGCTTTTTAAGAATGAATTTAGAAGCAAAACCCAAGCTGCCCTGAACCACTGTGAGGCCTTTAGGCAGCTCCTTTCATGATAGGTTTGATTAGACAGTGCTGCCCCCAGTCTCCCAGAGGGTATCATGTAATAAACACTCTCAATGTTATGTTACCATTCTCAGCTCTAAGCTATTCACATTTCAAAACTCATCTGGCCCCAAAGACTTTAGATAAGGAACTGTGGACTTGTATTGACGTTCTGTTGTGAATTAGTCTGGATTTTATACATACACAATATAAATAAATAGATACACTGGCACAGATATATACATGGTACTATTCAATACACGATCATCGCATATATTTACTATTAAATATTTCAAACTAGTAGTTAATACAGAGAGAAACAAATACTCTAATGCACCTCAGGATTAACTAATGTTAATATTTCGTTTCCTCATGAAGATGCAACTTTTGTCTTCCTTGTATCTCCCTCCATCCCATTTCTCATCCTCTGCAGAAAAAAAAGATGCTAATATGTTGGCTTTAACCTGATTTCTCTTAGTGTATTTTTAAAGATGTGAAAATATACATGAGGATTCTAGCTAGGTACAGTTCTACTTTGTTCTTTTATCAAAAACAAATGAAAAAGATATTACACCTACAATTAGTTAATCTAGCTTTTTAAAATATTCAAATATTTAAAGTTTATCTTCTTGGAAATAGGCTAGGATTTAAGGTTAGTAGCCTGAATCATTTAAGGGTGACCTTAGTCATTGCCTAGTCATCAGTTCCATGTGACTAAGCTCTGAACATATTTATAAAGTACAGTGTAACCCAGTCCAAATATTGGAAAAAAGAAAGACATCAAATCATGTGACCTCTGTGTTCCCTTTTAGCCGTGAAATTCTGATTCAGTGTGGTTCTTTTGATGTCAGTTGTAGACAATATAACAGAATACATACTGATTTGGGTTTCATAGGAAATCAGCACCCCTAGTCAGGTAGGGCCTTCACTCTTCTTGCTGGCAAAGAATTAGGTTTACTGTTTATTCTGTAAGAACAGCAAATTAATGACATTTCAATATTCCCTCCATTTCTTGTGAGAGTTTTATTGGAAAAATTTAGGCCAAAGAGTTAATAGAAGTTTTCAAACCTGTTTTAACTTGGCCTGCTCACTTGCTATGTTCAGCTTTTCACATAAATATATTCTTTTAATATTTCTTTTCCCCCTAACTGCTGTGCTGTTTTCATATCTCAAGGTGGCACTTTTTTCTAAGTAGTCCATTGATTTCAAGTAGCTCTACTTGCTTCGAGCTTCCCATTAAAATGTAATTGTATCATATTTTAGATTTCGTTTTGACATGACCCTTTTGTGAAATTTCCCACAATGATGGATACCATATTCTGTCTTTATCGGAGTCAATGATATAAATCAATAACAATTTCCTGACATTATTTGATGATTCAGTGAAGGGTAAGATTCATAACACAGAAGTAAAAGGTGATCGAGTCTCCGTGAAGTTGCTGTGTCCTTGGCCTGCTTAATCTAGAGCTGCATGCAATCTTGTTTCTCCAGGTAGCCCTATTCTGCAGCATCCACTAAAGCCCAGTTATCTCTTTATTTCTTTAGAGACACGCAGGATAGTATAATCATTAATGGCTCAGCTTACATATTTTTCTTACTTGACATGTGATGCTCAACCAATTACTTCTATTCTCTAATCTGTTTCTTTCACTTTAAAATAAGATGAAAATAGCATAATCTTCACAGGATTAAAGCAAGTGAATGTGACTGGCATATAGTAAGCGCTAAATAAATGATGGCTGCTGCTCGTATTATTGATACCATCATCATTCTTCAAAAATTAATATATTCCTGCTTCTCTCTACTCCTTCTTACTGTATCTCTATTTTCTCTTGGATTCATATTCGTTTTTTGCTCCTGTTATTTTTTTGAAAACAAGATTTCTGTGTTAATTGTGTATTTTTCTGGAAAAGCACCTGAGTTTTGTACTTATAAAAAGTAATCACTTGATTGTGAACATTTATGAATTTTTGTGGTTCCTGAAAGCAAGAAATTATTTTGTTCTTAGAGGGAGTAATATAATTGAATAAAACAAAAATCAACAAGATTCCAAAAAATAGTTTTAGAAGAGAGAGTCATCTAATTTAATTTAAAATGTAAATTCTCCAATTACCTTGAGAATCTTATCAAATGAGGTTTTCACTCTTCCTCCATCCGTGGTTGAAACAGCTCTTCTGAGTGACCTCTTTCTCACTTACTGATTACCAGTTGATGCTGACTGTAGTTCCAAAAGGGAATTGGTCACAGCATTTTATATATATACACACACATGTATGTGTGGTTTTGGTTAAAACCAGCAATAAAAAAAAAGTAACAACCATGATGATTTTGAAGCCATGAAATGGTCATTATTTACAGGTATAACATACATTTCTTGAAGGAAGTAATTGCTTGTATTTTAAAATTTGTATGATTCTAATTGATGGCAGAATTAGAATTTCTAATTGTATAATTATGGATTTCATTATGTAGAAGTAAGCAAAATGTAGACGAACTAATATTACTTTTATTTGGCTTTTGAAGTTGGATTTATTCTTCCTTTTTAATATGAATATCTAAAGGAACCTGGTGGTTCCCTTCAGGTAAAATAATATAACCACATTTTAAAGAGTACCTCATGATTTTACTTCACCTCATCCCAGGGCCCACCCATTCCATTCAAATAATGTGAGCAGGTACCTCTTTAGGAGCGTAGAGAAGTGCCTCAAAGAGTCGCTTTTTCCTCCAGTTTTCTTTGAGTAGCACAGACCTTCAAATATGATGGTCAACAAATGCTTGTTTAATGAGTCTGAAGAATTAAGCATCTATTTTAATGGACATCAATGCAAGATGTATTATAATAACAAACTTAGAAAAACTCTTTCAAACGTAAAACTGTCCAAAAAAATCACAGTCACTTGATGGTATTAAACACAATATGTCTCTAAAGTACAATACTTGTATATATTTTACCAAGATCCTTCTTCAAAGCCTATGTTATTTTCTGCCTCTGGAATGAAGGCTACATATCTTAGCTGGTTAAGATTCTACAGAAACCATCTCTAATCAGAATCTTAAAAATTATTATTATGTACATTACATTAAAATATCAAAAATTGCAAATAAAGCAACAGTCCCTACTGACCATCCTCATGACCCACCATAGATTTTATATTGAGTATTTATAGATATCAATTTATTTTTACTTCCAGTCCATATTCTATTTACTTAACATGTATAAATGTACCACATATACTTGGAAATCTGAACGTTTGGATGTTTTCAGCCTAAGTAATATTATACTATAATATTTTTCTGTAACTTAATTTTTTACTCCAAAACACATGTTAAATTTCTTTCCATAATGACACATGGAGATAGATATTATTTTTAACTTGTATAGTATTTCTCACTATTGACTGATTCACATGTAAGTTCTTTCCTGTCATTTGTCATGAAAACTAGCACTGAAATAAACATTCCTTCACAGGCCTTCATGTGTATACCTTTGAGTGTCTCTCTAGGATAAATGCCAAGAAATTAACTCAATTTTTATAGTCTATGCAATTTTTTTAATAGATGCTATCTGGTTGCTCTCCAATTGAGCTGTACCAACTCATGAAATTTTCCTCTCCATCAATTATCTGATTCATTTGTTGTTCTCTTAAAATCTTATACTCCTATAACACCCATCAACATTTTCTTTTATTATTATTATTATTATTATTATTATTATTATTATTATTATTATTGTACTTTAAGTTCTAGGGTGTATGTGCACAACATGCAGTTTGTTACATATGTATCCATGTGCCATGTTGGTGTGCTGCACCCTTTAACTTGTCATTTACATTAGGTATATCTCCTATACACAACAGGCCCCGGTGTGTGTTGTTTCCCTTCCTGTGTCCAAGTGTTCTCATTGTTCAATTCCCACCTATGAGTGAGAACATGTGGTGTTTGGTTTTCTGTCCTTGCGATCGTTTGCTGAGAATGATGGTTTCCTTCATCCGTGTCCCTACAAAGGACATGAACTCATCCTTTTTTATGGCTGCATAGTATTCCATGGTGTATGTATGCCAACTTTTCTTAATCCAGTCCATGACTGATGGACATTTGACACCTATCAACGTTTTCTAAACACACCATGCACTTTCTCATCTCTGTGTTTTTGCTGAAATTGCTGCCTCAGTTTCTTGAGGTAAAATATTTTGCCCAACAAAATTTGGTATCATGGAGGCTATTACGTCTCCACCAAATCTTTTCCCAAACTCTCATTATTGGCAGAAAGAATGAATTGTCTTCTTCGAGTCTCCTAGTATCTTATACTTATTTCTTATACAGCATTTATGATGTAATGTAGTGAATGTATCATACCAAGTGTAAGAGAGAAAAAGTAATACCGTTTTCTCACTCATCACAAGGGGCATGACTCGAACCGCTATAACAAAAGACAGGTTAAAAGGAAAAAAAGTAACAAATTTATTAACATTTTATGTGACATAGGGGCCTTCAAAAACAAAGGCGGAAAGACCAGGTAAAACTCTCTATGTTTATGCTTAGGTTCAACGATGAATGGATGCTCATGAAGAAATATAAATGGACAAAAAGAGTATTATCTCATTGTAATAAATTGGAGAGAACTGAGCAGAGATTTTTATTGGCCTCTCTGTGTAGTGTTTGTTTCATCCAGGTATAGATAGGGTAGAACACGAGTTACATGAGGTTCTTGTCACCTGTTTTGAGGAGAAGTAAGCCAGATAATTGCTTTATAGCTGACTCTCACAAAGAAAAGAGAGGGGAAGTCAGAGAGTGACTCCAAGGTGCTATATTTTGGGATAGCATGTTCTGAGCCTTGGCACAAGTAAATTTAATGATCCTTGAGATTAGAGACCCTCCCTGATAAGATAGAGATGTTCCTTCTGTCTGTGTCCTGGACTGGTGGTCCACCATGTGGGTTCATAAGATTCCAGGCATAAATTACTTCTTCCTTTCCCTCCTCTCTCTCTCTCTCTCTTTTCTTGGAATAACAACATAATAATAGGAGTAATTAACAAGAAAGAAAACAAATTAAATCAGACATTATTCAGAGTGTTGGAATAAATTAAACTTAAATAGATGTGTCTGAGTGCTTGAGCATATGAATATTATCAACCACTGTATATATGTGGTTATTGATGTGTGCTTTACTACGTTGAGTATGTTTCTGTGTATGTATATAATATATATTATATTTCTATGTATGTATATAATACTTAAATATTTTAATATGGAAATAAATCATTGCCTCCAGCACACCCATTACAAATGAATTCATATCTCAATTAAATTGAGTTGTAAGCCACACAGTTGATTGCTTTAAGGAGCTCATTATAAATGCATATGACTCTTAATGGCTCCAATGGGAAGAGATCCCTTCATTAATGATGAATGTTACCACTTTTAGTTGAAACAAGGTTACCTTTGGCATTAAGGTTACATAAGATGCTGTCAAAGCAGTTATGGCTTTATAAATTTACATTAGGATGTTCTGGTCAGAACAGGTTTCTAAAATTAGATTGGAAAATGGGACAGATGTAAATAGAGTTCCTCTACACAAAGCAATGTGATTGTAAGACATTACTTTTGTGATGTGTTTTTAACAGTTTAATCTTTCTGTGATTATAGTTAATTTTGGAAGCTACTGTTTTTTCGTCAAACGCTACTGTTGCTCTAGATGACATCAGTGTATCCCAGGAATGTGAAATTTCCTACAAATCACTACCAAGGACCAGTACACAAAGCAAATGTAAGTTTTTCCTTGTCACTGCTGCTATTTTAAACATTGAATTAAGCTTTTCTCGATATCAAAATATAAAATATATTAGAGTCACGAATACCTAATACAGTGTGTGGATTATATCACCTGTTCTTGAAACCTAAGATATATATACATTTTTTTAAATGGTAAACATCTGGTCTGTCATAGTCTAGTCCTTAGCCCTCTCTTCCAGTAATATGGAAAATGTTCGATGCTTGCAGCTGAAATTATTACATCCAAATATTTAAATTATAAATGTTATGAAAAAATTATAATTGTTTTGCATGTTTTAAATACACTTTTTAAATATTCATGTCTCCATTAATTTTATTCAGAACTTCAAATGAGCATGTAATAGTATTCATATTTAAGAATCACCCAGGAGTTCAAAAAAACCAAAAATGTTGTGTTTGGAAAAATGACATAAGGCCAACCAAAAATTTAAAACTGGACCTTAAAATTCTGTGTTTCTATTCAAAATTTAATGTTTTCAAATCGCAGATGGAGTTTGTCTAATTCTTTGACTAAATTTTTTGGAGAGAATATCAATTAAAGGCCAGAAATGTTGCCATAAAAATGGATCTCATACAGGCAACTATGTATTTTAAAACCTAATCATTATTTAGATTCTGGGATCAGTGTACACACTGAAAGAGTTTACAGTATATCTTCGGTTACTTTCTCTTCCCAGTACTAATTGATGTTTCTCTCTGACCACTCCTACCCTCAGATCTCAACGAATAAGTAGACAATATTAAAAAATGTTTTCTGAAAAGTGTCACACTTTATTTTTCTTAATCTATATCTGTGGAAGATATTTGCATGTGAAAATCAGACATTGTATATTCCTGAGTTATATTTACTTACACAACATACTTAGTGAGTGGAACAGTTGCATTGTTACAGGAGCTGAATGGACTATCAAGAAAAATTTGGGGCACATGATTCTGGATTGAGACATAGATTCAAGAATTTTTAATTAAAGGTCCTTTATTAAAGACATCTTTCATTCGAGAGATTGTATATTTCTGGGTACTAACTTATATTAGGTTAACGTGCGTTTACTTTATTCAGAATGCGTGTTCTGCATGCATAATAGACCATTCTAAGCTCTGTGTGTGTGTTCATGCAAATATGTGTTCATGCAAGTGTGTGTTCATGCAAGTGTGTGTGTGCATGTGTGCACGTGTGCCTGTTTGCGTATGTGTGTGTCCATGCATGTGTGCATGTGTGTGCACATGTGTGTGTGTATGATTCTGATAGACACTGAGGAGTACAGAGCAGCAGATTTAATGATTCATTTAAAGATTCACGAGTTCTGCCAGGCGCAGGGGCTCACACCTGTTATCTCAGCACTTTGGGAGGCGGATCCCGAGGTCAGGAGATCAAGACTGTCCTGGCTAACTTGGTGAAACCCCATCTCTACTAAAAATACAAAAAACTAGCGGGGCATGGCGGCGGGCGCCTGTAGACCCAGCTACTCGGGAGGCTGAGGCAGGAGAATGGCGTGAACCCGGGAGGCGGAGCTTGCGGTGAGCCGAGATCGCACCACTGCACTCCAGCCTGGGCGACAGAGGGAGGCTCCATCTCAGGAAAAAAAAAAATTTTTACTAGCTTTTAAGGTTTAAACAGGATTACCTTATTTTTGTTGTTTAATTAAAGATTTTCTTTCTCCTAATTAAATACCACATCACCAGAATCGCAATAGCTGAACGGCATTAAAGTTGACATTGAAGAGCATTCCCTTGTAATGTAGTACTTGGAGACGTAGGGGCAGAAAGGTATGACAAAAACCTTTCCTCACCCATCATAAGGGTCACAGATGACACTCCCAGAATGAAAGACAGTTTAATACGGGGAAAAGCATAACCAATTTGTTTATCAAAGTTTTACTTGACACAGGAGCCTTCAGAAATGAAGATGCAAAGACCCAGAGGAAACCATGTGTTTTCTTTTATTTTTTCATTTTTATTTGTTTTTCAGCTCCTTTTCCTAGTCAGAAAACTGTGTATTTTTCTGCTTAGTTTTGGTGAAGAACAAGCAACCATTTTGAAATGTGACTGGACAAAAGGGTATGATCCAATGGTAACAGACTGAGCAGGGGAACTTAGCAAAGCCTCTGTGTTCAGAGTCTCCTTGACTCCTTTGTGTAGAATTTCTCCACCCTTCCCGGGAACAGGGAGGGTTCCCGGGAACAGCCTGTAGAATGAGGCTCTTGTGACCTAATTTCAGGCAAAATAAGCTAGATAATTTCTTTATGACCAGCGCTCACAAAGGAAGGTCAGGGAAGATCAGAGTGACCTTGCTCCTGGGGTACCTCCCGATCTCCTTCAGTTCAGTGTACTTTGGGGTAGCCTTTCCTGAGCCCTTACCGAAACAAAGGTGTGGTTAAAGGTTTGAAATCATTACTAAAGTTAACCTTAGCAAAAGTTATTGAGACTACTCGATATTGCTTATGGAGAGTTCTTTTTCATAAATTCACTCAGGATTCACGGATGCGTGCTTCTGTGTGAAGAGCAGATCAGTTGAATTGATTATATATCTAATTAGGACAAATTACATGAACGATTCCTGAAAGATCAATGGATGTACACAAAGGAAAAAAAGCTTTCTTACTGTTTTTGCAAATATGTCCAGTAGACAATTATAGGATCTCATTTGCGGAATTCAGTATTAGTAATGGGCAGAAGTTTATGGAGAGAAACTGAAAGGAATATTTAAAAACGTGCCATGCTCCATTGACAGTACATTGTTATATGTGTGGAGCAGAATGGCCAAAGATTTACCCAGATTACCCAGACCCTGTACAGGACTTGAAGCTTTTGAAATCTTTAATTGGCATACAAATGGCCGCACCACTTCAAAGCAGTCTTCGAGCTGTAGTTTTCTGCTCACAGTTCACGTGATGAAAATCGCAAGTACTACTTTGATTTCACCTTTAATCGAGCTGCTTCTCCTTCAGAATATTTAAAAGCTAGTGTTGATGAAACAATTATGTGTTCTGTTTATTTGTTAAAGGAAGAGAGCCTGTTTTACACTCTTAATCTCAATTTTGAAGCCAGATTTGTGCCAGGTGAGGATGCGGGTTGTAGTTCATCCAGGAAGATCCATGATTTTCCACCTGAGTGCCCAAAGGAAGCACATGAAACTAATAGCTGTGAGTACATTACTGACTCCTTAGGCAAATATTTATATGTACATATTTACTCTCTGAATGTAAAGTGCATACTACTCAAGTGATCACGCATTGTTTGATGAAGACAGAACAGGGACCTCTTCCTGATGGAAATGACTTGCCAGTGAGAACAAACCAGATTCGCTTTAAACTAGAGGCGATGAATGAAAACGTCCTGCTAACTTTCAGTTTTGCCGTATTGGAGTATAACATTTGAAATAAATGCAGGATAGATCTCAAAACACAGGAACAAGGATGTATCTAGGCAGTCACAGAAAAATAAGTACCACATGATACCACTTATATGCGGTATCTACGTCGTCAAGTTTCTAGAATCAAAGAGTAAAATTGTGGTAACCAGGTTCTGGGAGGAGAGGAAGTGGAAAATTATTATTCAACAGGCATATATTTTCAGGCAAACAAGATGAATACATGAATAAGACCTAGACATCTGCTGTATAACATGGTACCTACGGTCAATAACAATGTATTGTACACTTAAAAATGTGTTAAGGAGGTAGATCTGGCCGGGTATGGTGGCTCAAGCCGGTAATCCCCGCACTTTGGGAGGCTGAAGTAGGTGGATCACTTGAGGCCAGGAGTTCAAGACCAGCCTGACCAACATCGCAAAACCCTCTCTCTACTAAAAATATAAAAATCAGCAGGGCATGGTGGCATATGTCTATAATCCCAGCTACTCAGGAGGGGCAGGTTGCAGTGAGCTGAGATCACACCCACTGCATTCCAGCCTGGTTGACAGAGTGAGACCCTGTCTGCCACCCCCCCCCCATAAAAAAGAAGGTAGATCTCGTATTTTATCACAATATATGTATTGTGAACATTTCTTTATTAAATTATTTTTAACATCATAGTATTCTTATTAAGCACTTGCTATTTCAGTACAACTAGCAGCAGAAGGCTTTATAATGCTTACGAATGTTATTTCAAATGATAGTGCACAAATACATAGTTCTATGGTCATAAAACTGTAGACCCTGGCTAGTTCTATATATTTTTCCACCTTTGAGAGTCTCCTTTCAGTTTGTCCTTTTCCAGAGCAATGCCTCCATTCTTTCTGCATTCTACTTAAACAATACTAAAACTATCATAGCATCCCTGAAAAAGTAATACAGAAGAAAGAAAAAAGAAGGGTGTGTGTTGGTGGACAAGCTTTTCCAGAAGTATTTAAATAACTGTGCTATTGAACACAGTAAAACAGGCAAGAGGAAAGGCAAGAGAAGCATTCCATCTTATTGATTACCCATATCCAAGGTGTAAACCAAGGTGGTTTTGAGTCAGGACAATGGAGGAACACAGACATTTTCTGGAAGTGTTGTGGGGCAAAGAGTTGGAGAGACTCTTTCCTCTGCATTCGAAACATACTTGAGAATGATGAGAACAATCAGGGCCATTGCTGAGTGCTAATATGTTGGCGAGCAGCCATGCTGTGTGACCCACAAAAACCTTACGAGCGTCTTTTCTATATCAAGAGATTTGGTAAAGAAGAAAGTGTGATCATTTCCCTCAAGAAATGTAATCTGTTACAGAGATGTCAGAAATAAATCTAAACATAAAAGACTAATTAAGTTTTGATAAAGGCACCAAGAGCACACAATGGGGAAGAAAACAGTCTCTTCAATAAATGGTGCCGGAAAATCTGGACGTTCCCATGCGAAAGAATGAAATTGGACCTTTGTCTTACACCATCCACTTAAATAAATTCAAAATGTAAGAAAGTCCTAAATTTAAGACCTGAAATCATTAAGCTCCTAGAGGAGAACATAGGGGAAAAACTCCTTGACATTGGGGTTGGCAGTGATTTTTTAATATCACACCAAATGCCCTTGCTACAAAAGCAGAAATATATAATGGGATTACCTCAAGCTAAAAAACTTCTGCAAAGTATAGGAAGCACTCAGCAAAATAAAATAGCAACCTGCATATCGGGAAAAATATTTGCAAACCATATATCTGATAAGGGGTTAATATTCAAAATTTATGAAGATTTTATACAACTCAGAAATAGATAAATAGATAAAAAATGGGCAAAGGCTCTGAATAGTCATTTCTCCACAGAAGACATAAAAATAATCAACTGGTATATGAACAGATATTCAACATTTCTTTGGCATTAATCATCAGGGAAATACAAATCCAAAACTCTTTTAGATACCTCTTCACATCAATTAGGATGGCTATAATAAAAAAAGGGTAACAAATTTTAGTAAGAGTGTGGAGAAAAGAGTACTCATATACTGTTGATACGAATATGAATTGTGCAGTCATTATGGAATATGGTATGGAGGTTTCCAAAGAAATTGAAAATAAAACTACCCTATGATTTAGCAATCCCTCTTTTGGGTATATACCCAGAAGAAATGAAATTCCCACCTCAGAAAGCTATCTGCACTCCCATGTTCGCTGCAGGATTATTCTTGATAGCCAAGATATGAAAACAAGCTAAGTGTCTGTTTTGGACAGACAGATAAACTGTGGTATTTACAAAAGTGGAATATTATTCAGCCTTTAAAAAAAGAGATTCTGCCATTTTTCGCATCCTGGGTGAATCTGGAAGAAATTATGCTAAGTGAAATAAGCCAAACACAGGAAGGAAAATATTGCATGATCTCAATTATGAGTGGCATCTAAAAATTGTATACAGTTATAGATAATGAAACAGTGGTTACCAGAGGCAGGGGCCAAGAGAAGGAAATGGAGATATGTAAATCGGAGGATATGATGTAGCAGATATGGACCAGAGGCAGGGGCTAAGAGAAGGAAATGGAGATATGTAGATCGGAGGATATGATGTAGCAGATATGGAGGAGAAATGTGTCTAGAGATGTAATGTACAACATGAGGACTACAGCTAATAATACTTTCCTGGATTTGAGTTTTGAGATTTCATAAATGAATAAGTTTTAGCTACTCTTGCCCTCTTGCCACAAAATAAAAGAAAAAAAAAAAGGGTAATTTTGTGAGATCATAGATATTTAATTTGTCTCGCTGTAATAACCTCTATATGTATCCCATAACCTTATGCTATATATGTTTAATATACATAATAAAATTTGTTTTAAAAATTAAGAAAAGAAGCTTAGTCTGTTAGGTAAGAAATGTATCGGTTTAATAGTGTTGTAATGATTACTGGATTAAAGATGTAAACAAGTAGCTATTTTAACTCTAGGAAGTTGAAGAATATATTCAATAGAAGGTAGGTAAGTCCTCAGCAGGAATTTCTTAAGATGTTTTCTAGTTTTCTTGCTGTTTAAGAAGAGTGTCTATTGCAAGTTCTGCCAGGGATGAACAGTTCTAGGCCTGTCTCTGATATACATTAAGACTGTTACCAAATGTACATGGTTTAAGAACCTTACCTGTATAGTCTTTTAATCATCAAATATAAGAGATAGGTACTATTTTCCTCATTTTACGAACTTTCTTATCATTTAGTTTTCTTATCAGTTAGAATTCCATTTTAAACACAGTCTGCTTCCAAAACCTACATTTCTTTTTTTTTTTTTTTTTTTTTTTTTGAGACGGAGTCTCGCTCTGTCGCCCAGGCTGGAGTGCAGTGGTGCAATCTGGGCTCACGCCTCCCAGGTTCACACCATTCTCCTGCCTCAGCCTCCCAAGTAGCTGCGACTACAGGTGCCTGCCGCCACGGCCGGCTAATTTTTTTGTATTTTCAGTAGAGACGGGAGTTTCACCGTGTTAGCCAGGATTGTCTCGATCTCCTGACTTCATGATCTGCCCGCGTTGGCCTTCCAATGTCTAGAAGTTTAATGAATGAATGTCTTTAAAAAATAATACTTAATCCTTTATCCTTAGTAATTATTTCTTTAGTCACATTACATTTTATAAATCTGAAATGTATTAAATAGCTTTTAATTCTTATAGTGCTTTTCAGGGACTTAAAAGATAATTTTTCAGACATAAAAGGAAAATAGAAGATCACTATTTGGATAATGGACCCACCCTCATATGGAATTGAATTAGAAAATTAGCAAATGAGCTCCAGTTCTCTAAAATCTTATTTTGAGTTCTTTTTTTTTTTTTTTTGCCTACTTTTTTTGAAAAAGCTAATGTTATACTGTGAATCTGTTTATTCATAGAAATGCTAATTCTTCATCCCATTTTTGTGAATGCTTTCATTAAAGATGCTGGCAATGAGTGGAAGTGAGGTAAAGACACAGTGAAGAATATGGAGAAATAGGAGTCTTTTTTTTTTTCCCCTTGTCTTCTTTGCAGCAAAAAGGTTTGAAGGAAGCATGCAAAATTTAGGCTGTGATTCTAGTGTTGAACAAACGAACATGTCACTTCTCTTATAAAGACCTTAATTGCTTGAAAAAGCAGGGGTTTCTTATGAGAAGGAAAAGGCAATGCCACTCTCAGGATTTCTGTTTATGAACTTAAATCTTCCTAAAAAGGACTACTGCTATTCTTGAATTTCAAACATTTAATATTTTAATACTATTTACTTGAATTTTTCTCACTTTCACAACCATGTTTAACACAATTTACTTTCTCTTTTACATAAGACTGATCATGGCCTCCCTTAAACGGGTTATTAAGTTTGCTAAAAATTTAGGTCTCCAGTGCCTTGAAATACCTCAGATTTTATAGACAAAAATAGCAAATATAAATTGTAACCAATTTTGGCACATGAGAGAAAAACAGTTCCTGGATTTGTTCAAGAACTGTTCGGGATACATAGAGGTTAGGAAGTTTTGCAGAATTTTGATAGCCTTGGATAATTTAATTGAATGTTTCCATATTTATTTATATTATGATATAAAAGCACAATTACTTAAATTGTAACCCAGGTGGCCAGGTTTTCAAGGAGTCTCTCTCTCTCTGCCAGTTAAAACACTACGTACTGACTATGATGTTAAATTGTCTCTGATGTTTTAATCATAATAACTGAAGGACTGAAATACCTACATAGCATGACACATACAACATATTTCAACAAAACTTCTCTGAACCTTCAGAAACTCTAAGGGAAGGCTGCAGGGTGAATCACTGTTTGATACAATTTTTGCCTGGGCAGGGTGGAATTACAACGTATCAGAAAAGCTCAATGCCAAGAGTGGTTTTAGACCTGGACTGACGTTGCCATTTATGAGGAACTAGACAAATACTCTGCATGTTTTCATTTAAGGGAGTGTTTAACATGATCTGCACATCTTAGCTCTCAAGCCAAACTTGGCATCAGGACAAACCCTAAAAGGAGGCAGATTGGGAGTGAGCTCCAGAGAGCAGAGCCAGTACCTAGGTGTCTTCCCATAATTCCAGTGTTCTGAAAAGTCCATTTCTCCTGTACAGGTTATTTGATGTAGAGGCCAATCAAAATGCCACCTCATCATTTTTGAAAACTTATCTTTATTTTTCTTATATCAAAATTGTTACTCTAAATTGTTTCTTTAGGATAGATTATCGAAATACTATTTATAAGTTCCTATTTTTGTGAGCAAATACTTAGTTTCCTCAAGACTGAAATAAATAATGCTACTTTATGTAGTGCTTTCTTTAGTTCCAGGAGATAATGTGTACACTGGAAAATGAAGATATTATGTGTCAAATAATATCAATGATACCTTTTCTCACACCTACTTTGGATTAACAGGACATATATAAATTATTTTGTTCTAGCTGTGTTATGTAATGTAGGCAAGAAAGCCAAAATTTACTTAAGCAGGTCTGTAAGTTGTAAAGACATTTTAATATTTCCAGACAACATTTACTGAGAGCTATAATTTGTTTCTGTCTAAAACCTATTTAGACTGAAGTGCATGCACTAATTTTACAAAAATACTCTAAACAATTTTCTGTATTCTACTTTTTTGTCTACTCTTGGGGAAAAAAAAAAAAAAACATGTAAGTCTCTACTGAGTGGCTGAATTCAATGAAACCCTAGCCAAGGTTGAATAGTATGAGGAAAAAGTGATTATTTATTTATTTATTTATTCAATCTTAGATGCCGGTTATATATTTTCCTCAAACTAGTATATCTGCCAAATACAGAAGTATCTGCCTTAGACACTGGCATTTCCACAGCAGAGATGCATAATAGAGACAGTCATTTTATATGTGTTGATACTTTGCAAACCATGTATCTTATGTACTCATTATTGATCAAGAATAATTGCATTACTCTGCACTGAGACTTATGTTTTCTTTTATTACATAAATTCAGAGAGAAGGCTTGAATTTCCTATAGCAACTCTCTGCTCTACATTTTTTTGAGATGTGTTTGTGTATGTGTGTGTGTGTGTGTCTTAGTCTTTGAATTAGGACCATTTTTTTCAGTGTATTTTCTGAAAAATGTTTCTGAGTAGGCCTTCTTGGCTAGAATGGAGATATTTAATATTAATTATAATATTAAAGGCTTTCTATGATGTGTCTCTCTTTATAATTACAAATTACTTTTAATTTAATAAGACCTGGGAAAATTAGCTGCTGTTTTCTATGTTCTATCTTATGTTCTTTTTCCATAGACCTGAACACAAGGAAAAAAAGTCTCAAAATATACATAAATTTGGTAATTATTGAGTATCTTCCTTTTTTATTAAATGCATATTGGTAAATAAGTCTCTGTAGGGAAAAAGGCTATCTGGTTATTTTTCCTTAGTAAACTGGATTTCCATTCTCTTCTCATTGTCCTCAAGTTTAAAATCTAGACAACTATTTTCTAGTCAAGACAAATCCCTCTAGACAGACGTCATTGTGAAAGACCCTAATGGGAGATTGTTTCTGGTGAATGCTTGTCATTTCTGTGGCATAAAACCAAGAAGTGGAGAAAATATTCATTCACCCTCATTTATGGAAGTCATTGATCACTGATAAAGAAAAGTGAAAAGTATTTTTATGGACAGGTAAAATCTGATAAATAACCGATGATATTTTGATAAATCTTTGCTGCAGATAATCATGTTGTTAAATTAGGAGAATTCAGGATTGTAGTGAAAATAAGTGATTCTTCTTCCTCAGTTGAAAATTCTATTGAGAATAAAAGTCAGGCATTTAATAAGAAAGGCTTTTTCTATGATTATTTAAGATTAAATTTCAATACATTAGATTATTAATGGTGACTATGGAGATAGTGGATTTTCTTTTCTGTGTCATTACTTTGAGCTTGGATGGGATATTATTTTTTTGACAAGATCATTGTTCTTCTTCACTCTTATAATTGTGTTAGAAGTATTACCAGCTTTCCTTTTCTTTTTGTTACTTATATGCTGAAACTATTCAGTTCTTCTCTTTTCTCCCATGCCACTACTCTTGTTCATTTTGTTTCCATTTTCAGGTTAGCAATGTGTGTGATAGGTAAAAGGGGGGCATAAAGAGCCTTCCCCATCTAACACCAAGTGTTCCAAGCATCCAAGCAGTTGATGTCTCCCTGCCTTGCAGAAACACACCACTGTAGGGAGTGAAATGTACATTGCTTCTGATATGATAGAATTATCTCTTTGGGATATAGGTTTAAAGACACCTAAAAGACCACAGAATAATTTACTTAATTTATATATTATAAATACTCACATGCTTACTTTTAAGCACTTACTTTATAGCTGACAGTGTTTGAAGTAAATTTGCATGCACAAGCTAATTTATAGCTCTGTAAAACAAGGCATAAAGAGGATTAATATTAGGGCCCTGCTTCCTAGCTGGGGAGAGACTGACACTTATAATGAGTGAATAAATTATGTACTATTTTTAGAAGGGATGTATGCTGTAGAAAAAAAAAATGAGGCAAGGAAAGGGCAATGGGGGAAGGCAAGGGAACTTTGCAATTTCCAAGAGAGTGGTCATAGTACATCTCAGTTACAAGGTGGCATTGAAACAAAGACTTGAGAAGGCGAGGAAACAAGCCTTCAGATATCTCTGGAAAGAGTGTTCTAAGAAGAAAGAAGGAACTAAGGGATTGGGACAGGAACACAACTGGTGAGTCTGAACAATTGCAAAGGGACCAATGTGACTGGAAGAGGTTGATTAAAGAGAACAAGTATAGGATAATAAGGCTGAGGAAGAGCAGCCCCCCTAGAGCAATGGTTCCCAACATTGGCTGTATGTGAGAGGCACTCCGAGTTCTTTGCAGCAACATGGACTGAGTTGGAGGGCAGAATCCTAAGCAAATTAACACAGAAACGGAAACCAAATGCCACATGTTCTCAATCGTAAGTGGCAACTAAAACATTGAGTGCACCTGAACATAAATATGGACACAATAGACAATGGACTACTGGAGGGTGGAGAGGTGGGTGGGTTTAAAAACTACCTGTTGGGTACTGTGCTCACTACCTGGGTTATGGGATCTGTACTCCAAACCTTGGCATCGTGCAGTATTCCCATGGAACAAATCTGCACATGTACTCACTGTATCTAAAATGAAAGTCGAAATGAAAAGTCTTGAGGCAGGGCTAATTAAATCACATTCTCTAGGGTAGAATCCTGGCATTCATAATTTTTAAATTATGTGCAACCAAGGTTGAGGACCATTTCAGCTGAGGCCTTATGGGTCATTGTAAGGACACTAGCTTTTAAATGAGACTGGGAGCCTTTTGAACAGAAGACTTGCAAGATCTGACTTGCCACAATCACTGTGTTTGCTACATTGAAAAGGGATAGAAGGGGGTTATTGATGCCCATCATCAATGACAACCTGTAACAAAATTGGGTTTATTGATAGTTGCTAAGCAAGAAAAATGGCCTACTAGGAGAAACTGGGATGTGGCTTAGCAAGAGGAACTTGTTCTAGGATTTCAACTTGTGTTGGGTGGTTTACAGAAGGGCTCAAGGAAGGAAGAATTTTCTTTTGATTGGATGGTTTTTCAAGAAATAGGATAATTCTATAATTGTGTATCTAAATAAATTTTATTTGGGAGGTGAGAGAAATTGAACTGAAGTTATCATTGGTTAAAATACAATACTCATGTCAGTCAGAAAAGGGGAATGAATATTTGAGCACTTTTGAGTTTACACTGTGATCTTTTTTTGTCTGAGTTCAGAAATGAATAGAGTGACCTTCTTTTTGTCTGGTTTTATTTCTCAGTCTACAGAGGGACCTTGTTTGATGTTGTTAATCTGTGCAAATCTTTATGTTCAACTGAAGATCACTACAGCTCAGCTGTTATTGTCGGTTCAGGTACTAGCAACACCAAAGTCTAGATGACATTACCATCAAGCTCCCAACTGATGGCCAGTGGCAAAAATGGAAGCAGAAAGAGCAGTTGGGGAGTATTCCAAGGACTGAATAAGCAAATGATAGTGACTTCAACTAGGTAGGGTGAGAGCGGTAGAGATGGTCAGAAGTGGGCAGATTCTGGATCTATTTTGAAGGCAGGTAGAGGTGAAAAGCTTTGATAGAAGTGAATAAATAAAGATAATAAAGCAAATCAAAGAAATCAAACATTGGTTCTTCAGAAAGATCGATAAAATTGACAAACCTTTAGCTAAATGGACTGAGGGGGAGAGAGAGAAAGAGGGAGAGAGAGACAGAGAGAGGCAGAGACAAAGAGAGAGAGAAGATTCAAATTACTATAATCAGAAATAAAAGTGGGAACATTACTATCAATTCTACATAAATAAAAAATATTTTAAGAGAGTACCATATACAAGTGCATGCCACAAAATTGAATAACTTAAGTGTAATAAACAGATTTCTAGAAATGTAAAATCTACCAAGACTAAAGCTCAAAGAAATAGAAAATCTGAATGGACCTACAACTAGCAAAGAGATTTGATGAGTAATAAAAGATCTGCCAACAAAGTAAAGCCCTGGAACTGTCCCATTAGTGTCAGTGGTGAAGTTTGTCACATATATAAAAAAGAAGTAACAACAGTCCTCCTCAAATTTTTCCAAAAAATTGAAGAGAAGGAATATTTTCTAACTTATTTAGTGAGGCCAGAATTACCCTAAGACTCAAGCCAGACAAAGGGACTGCAAAAAAAACATAAATAAAACTGTGAACCCATATCCTTTATGATCATTTATGCAAAATCCTCAACAAAATATTAGCAAATTTATTTCAGAAGCATATTAAAAAGATTATACAACATTACCAAGTGGGATTTTTTCCTGGAATGCAGAAATGGTTCAACCAAGGAATATCTATCTATGTAATGCACCACATTAACGGAATGAAGGAAAGAAAAAAAACACGTGATCACCTCAATTGATGCAGAAAAAACATTTGATACAATTCAATATTCAATTCAGGATAAAAATACTCAACAAACCAAGAATAAAAGGAAACCACCTCAATGTAATAAAAGCTGTATATGAAAACCCACAGCTACATTATACTAATTGGTGAAAGACTAAAAGGTTTTCTTTTAAGATCAGGAATAAGGGAAGGATGTCCATCCATATCCACGTTTGCCACTTCTATTCATAGTACTAGCAAAAGCAGTTAGTTTAAAACATAACAAAAAAAAAGAAAATAATAGGAATATAGAAAATGAAGTAAAAGTCATGCAAATTGGAAAGAAAGAATTTTTATATGTAAATATCCCTATAAGTTCTACAAAAAAATCCTATTAGAACTAAAAAATGAATTCAACAAAATATAAAGTGAAAATACAAAAATTGGTTGCATTTCTATACATTAGCAATGAACCATCCAAAAAGGAAATTAAAAAGCCAATTTGTTTGCAATAACATAAAAAAAGAGAAAAAGTATTTAGGAATTAATCAAGATGGTGAAAGACTTGTACAATAAAAAATTTTAAAAACATTTCTGAAAGAAACTTTTAAAAATACAAATAATGAAAAGACATTCCATGTTCATAGATTAGAAGACTTAATATTCTTAAGATGTGAGTACCACTCAAAGTGATCTACAGATTCAATACAATCCCTGTTAAAATACCAATCACATTTTTTTAGCTGAAATAGAATGTAAGTTCATATTGAATCTCAACCCCAAATAGACAAAATCATTCTGAAAAAGAGGAACTAAGTTGGAGGACACACACACCCTGATTTCAAAACTTATTACAAAACTACAGTAAACAAAACAGTATGGTACTGCCAAAAAGACCAATGTATAGATCAATGGTATAGATTACAGAGTCCAGAAATAAACCCTCACATATATGATCAAATGATTTTTTTTTTTTCGGCAAAGGTACCAACACCATTCAATTGGTAAAAACCAGTATTTTCAATACATGCTCCTGGGAAAACTAGATATCAACTTGTGAAACTATGAAGTTGGATGCTTACCTAACTTCATATTCAAAAATTAACTCAAAATCAATCCATAACCTAAATATAAGACCTAAAACTATAAAACTCTTAAAAGAAAATATAGGACAAAAACTTTATGATGCTGAGGTTGTCGATGATTTAATGGATGACACCAAAGGCACTGGCAACAAAATAAAAAATAGACAAATTGGACTTTATGAAAACTTTAAAATTTTTTGAATCCTGAAACACTATCAACAGAGTAAAAAGGCAACCCCAAGAAGGGGAGAAAGTTTTGCAAATTATGTATCTGATAAGGGATTGATATCCACAATACAGAGAGAACTTCTAAAACTCAATAAGAGACCAACAGCTCAATTCAAAAGTAGAGAAAATATTTTAATGGACATTTCTCCAAAGAAGATAAACACATGACCAATAAGCACATGAAAAGATATCCAACATCACCAACATTAGGGAAATGCAAATCAAAACAATGAGATACCACCATGCACCCATTAGATTACTACCAAAAAAATAATAAAAACCCAAAACAAAAAACAACCAAACAAAAAACCAATCCAGGAATTAACAAGTGTTGGTGAGGGTGTGGAAATTGGAACTTGTGTGCACTGTTAGGGATGTAAAATGGCATAGCTGCTGTGGAAGAGGAAAGTAGTTCTTCAAAAAAATTTAAAATATGATTACCATATGATTTGGCAATTCCAGTTTTGGGTATATACTCAAAATAATTGAAAGCAGGATCTCAAAGAGATATTTGTACACTTATATTCATAGAAATATTATTCACAATAGCTAAAAGCTGAAAGTAACCCGTTCATTCATTGACAGATGAGGGGATAAGAAAAATGTGGTGAATACATACAGTGGAATGTTATTCAGTCATAACAAGGAAAGAAATTCTGACATATGCTATGAAGTGAATAAAACTTGAGAACATGGCCGGGTGTGGTCACTGACGCCTGTAATCCCGGCACTTTGGGAGGCTGAGGTGGGCGGGTGGATCACCTGAAGTCAGGAGTTTGAGACCAGCCTGGCCAACATGGTGAAATCCCACCTCTACTAAAATACAAAAATTAGCTAGGTGTGGTGGTGTGCACTTGTAATCCCAGCTACTCAGGAGGCTGAAGCAGGAGAATTGTTTGAATCTGGGAAGTGGAGGTTGTAGTGAGCTGAGATTGCTCATGCCACTGCACTCCAGCCTGGGCAACAGAGCAAAACTCCATCTCAAAAATAAATAAGTAAAAAAGAAAAAAAAAAAAAAAAACTTGAAGACATAATGCTCAGTGAGATAAGCCAGTCACAAAAAGAAATAATGATATGGTTAGACTTATCTGATGTACAGAGAATAGCCTAAATCTTAGAGACAGAAAGTAGAATGGTAATTTCCTGGGCCTGAGGAAGAAGGAAGTGGAGAATTCTTGTGTAATGGGTACAGATGTCAGTTTTGCGAGATGAAAAGAGTTTTGGACATGGATGTTGGTGATGGTTGTGCAACAATATGAATGCACTTAATACTCCTAAGTTGTGCACTTAAACTGGTTTAGATAATAATAAATTTTATATTATGTGTATTTTATCACAATAAAGAAAAAAGTAGGGGAAAAAGCAAATAAGAAGAGGGCTTGATATGCCATTGCTGGTTTAAAGATGGAAGGAGCCACATGAAAAGATAGGACAGGCAGCCTTAAGGAGACAAAAGAAATCCTCAGCAGACAGCCAGCAATAAAACAAGGACCTCAGTCTTACAGCCACAAAAAAAAAAAAAAAAAACTGAATTCTGCCAACCACATAAATAAAAATAAGCCAGGAAGAAGATTTCCCCCCACAGCCTCCAGATAAGAGCCATCGTCACTTGCACTTTTATTGCTGCCTTGTGAGACCCTAAGCAAACAGCCATGCTCTGCCATCCTAGACCTCTGACCTAAAGAAACTACGAAGTAATAAATGAGTGTGGCAAGTTCCTAGGTTGCGGTCGTTTGTTACATAGCAGTAGAAAACCAATAGAAACTAAAATAAAACCAATGCCCTGGGTGTCAATAGAAAACAAATGCACCGGCAGTTATTTTCTTCCAACACTCTAAAGATAACATTCCTTTTCCTTCTGGTTTCCATTGCATCTATTAAAGACGTCTAATAATTATTCTTTGAAGGTGATTTATGCTTTTTTTTTCCAGCTGCTTTTAACATTTTTCTCTCTGGCATAAATTTTCGGCAGTTTGGCTAGGGTGTGCCTTTGTGGGTTTTCTTCATATTTGTTCTTTTGTGCTCACAGGGATACTTGAAATGTGGCTTTTCAGTTTTGAAATTTATTAGACAGATTTTTCAAATACTTCTTCAGTTCCTGGAAATACTGTGTGCCTCACAATGAGTTCTGAAAGAAGGCCAACAGTATTTCAACAAATGATCAACAATAGAATTGTAAGAGGGAACGGGAAGTAGTGATAAAATAACTTACAACATCAGGCATACATAGTCATGAAATAAGATGGAACTATCAAGCCAGGCTCGGTGGCTCTCACCTGTAATCCCAGCACTTTGAGAGGCTGAGGCAGGGGGATCACTTGAGCCCAGGAGTTCCAGACCCGTCTGGGCAACATGACAAAATCTCATCTCTACAAAAAATACAAACATTAGCTGGGCGTGGTGGCATATGCTTGTAGTCACAGCTACTCAGAGGCTGAGAGGGGAGGATTGCTCAAGTCTGGGAGGTTGAGGTTGCAGTGAACCATGATCATGCCACTGCACTCCAGCCTAGGCAACACAGCAAGACCCCATCTCAAACAAAAAAGAAAGATTGAATTATTAAATGGTACTACAATATATGGGAATATTAATACAATTGCCCTTGACTTGGGTTGTAAACATGGGTATGGTTAATATAAATAATTCCTTATATCCTGGAGAGCAGGTTATCTTGGGTAATAAGAGATCCCCGTGAGTTTTAACCAAGCAACCTGAGTTTTAACTTAAAATATTCATATTTTGGCTCTTTAGGTAATTGAGCTTTTACCAAGAAGTATAAAACATTTGAGATCATTAGCTTAGTCTGGGGGAAAAAATAATGTATATATATACACACACACACACACACATATATATGCGTATGTATGTAATGCAAAGACAATATAAATAAACATTTAGCATGATAGAAAAAAGTTACATTATTTAAAAAATATATCACTAATTTCTGCCTACCCCCAGAGAAAAAATAGTAGGGTCTTTTACGAATCATACATTTACATTTTGTTCATCTATATTACTATAGTATACCCTTAATGTGATTATCTAAAAAAAATATTATTTGTCTAATAACAACCCACCTCATATCACTATAGCACTAACAATCTTCTCATAAATATAAGCATAGTAATGGGTACTGTTATTAACATGAGCTCATTAATACAATTTCACGTTTCAAACACAATTGTCTCCTTAGAGACCCTGATGAGCCTAAGTTATATTTGCTTTTAAATATAAACATAAAGAAAATAAACATAGGTTATTTGTAAGCCTGTACAAATTTGGTATGAATTAATATAGAGTTATTGCTTGTATTTTTGTAATATTTTCCATAGCCTATTGAGTCCTCTTTAAGGACTCTGGAGTAACAAGAGTTCCTCATGAGAGTCATTTATCCAGTAACAACAAAACGTTCTCTTCTTTTTCACCGTCAGTCTTTAGTGCTACTCAAGCAGCCTTGGTTTCTTTATTATTCCCAGTTTCTAAAATACAATTTCCATAATGACACTGTCACTCTATCACCATACATGAGCTGTCTGGACACTTCGATACTTTCTGCTTGTGAACTGGATCCCATCCTTTCTTTACTATTCAGTGGTGTCTCTCCAGCAAATCCCACCCACTTTGTCCCTGTCTGCTGTGTCTTCCCCATGAACCTAGATAAACATGCTGTTCAACTCTCTTGACCCCATTTTCTGTGACAGCTTTCTACCTTATTTCTCAGTTTTCCTTGACAAAGTCTTAGAAAGATGTTGTCAAAAGTTATTCTCTTCTCCAATATTTTCTTAAATTCTCTCTATTCAGGCTTTCCCCCCTGTAATCAGGACCCACAAGGGCCTTATATTGTTACATCTAAAAGTCAATTCTTAGCCCTCATCCTGATTTATACAGTGGTCCACCCTTATCTGCAATTTTGCTTTCCACAGTCAACCTCAGTCTGAAAATATAACATGGAAAATTCCAGAAATAAATTCACAAGTTTTAAATTGCACTCCATTCTGAGTAGTGTGATGAAATCCCAGGCTGTCCTTATCGGTCCTGCCCAGGATGTGAATCATCCTTTTGTCCAGTGTATTCAGGCTGTCTATGACCACCCTGCCTGTTAGCCAACTTGATTGTCAGATAGAAAAGCAGCGTATGTTGTGTTCAGCATATTCCAGAGCTTCAGCCATCTACTAGGGGGTCTTGGAAAATATCCCTTGTAAATAAATGGGGATTACTAAATGCAATATTTGCAGGTCACCACATTTTCCGTTTCCTGAGAACATTTTATTCACTTGGCTTTCAAGATGGCAAATTCCCTAGGTTTTCCTCAACTTCCTTGATTGTTCCTTCTCATCTTTGCTTGTTTTTCTTTCTGGCTCTGATGTCTAGACCTTAGATCTTTTATCTTCACTACTGTAGAAAACTCATCTAGTCTTCAGCTTTAAATGCCATTGATATGATCATGTTCCCCAAATTTATGTCTTTAGTTTAAACCTCTTCCTTGAACTCCAGACTCAGATCTAACTCTCTATTAGACATCTTCCCCGGACGTTTAATTGGGATCTTAAATTTTTCATACCCACCTGCAAGCTTCTGAGAGTTTCTTCCAAACATGGTCTTAGAGTATGCCCAGGGTTAGAAATGACAACACCATTCTTCAGTTCCTACAGGTAAAAACTTTGTACTCATCTTTAACTCCACCCTTTTCCTTATACTCCACATCCAGTCAACAAGCATAGCTGAATGTGGCTAGAGATAGAAAAACAAAACAAGGAAACAAAAAACCCAGTGCCGTCTGTTCTCACTTTACATTGGGGATTGCTGCCCTAAAGTGTGTTCTCAAGGTTACCCAGTAAGCATATGCAATTTCCCCAATCCATTGCCTCCCCTGCCTTCCTCAATGAATAACACATTTTTCATCTGTCTTCTTTAACATCTGTCTTCCACTTCCCTATTCCTAGCCTCAACTGTGATCTTACATACTATTTCACTGAATAAATAGAAACAACCAGAAAAGAACTTTTAGAAGTTCCAGCACCACTTCTACCCACTTGTAAAGTCAGTCTTTTCTCCTGTACCCGAAGTAAACTGTCTGTGTTTCTTTTACGTAGAACCCCTTTCTGTTTGCCTATTCAACAGCATTACTCCTGAAAGTTTTTCTACCAGTCTTTTCTATAAGCAAAAAAAAAAAAAAAAGTTTTTACCTCTCACATCTTAAAAATATCTTGTCTTGATCTAATTTCTCCTTCCAGCTAACATACCATTTTTCTCTCATTTCCTTTACATTTTCCCCCTTTCCTTTATACTACTCCAAATAATTCACTGTATTCACTTTCTTTAACGTTTCTCTTCTGAATCTCCTTTTAACTCAGTCCAGTGAGGCTCTGGCTGTCACCATTCAATAGAAACTGTTCTTATCCAAGTTACCAGTGACCTAGATCCAGTGACCTATTCTCAATCTTCATTTGATGCAGATGGTATCACCCTCCTCCTTCAAATACTTAAACTGGACTTGGCTCCCCAGGCCATGAGGCACCACTCTTTGTTTTTTTGTTTTTTGTTTTTTGTTTTTTTCCTATTTTCAAGCCTTCTTTTTGTTGCTTTAATGATTTTCTAATTTATATCTCCCGCCTAAACTCCTCATGTGAACTCCAGACTCATACATACAGCTCTCGACCTGACAGGATCACTTGAATACCTAATAGGAACAGCAAGTGCAACATGTCCAAAATTGAGATTCTGTTTCCCCCAATTGCCTTCAAACCTGCCCCCCCCCAGTCTTCCCCATTTCATGAATGCTACCTCCATTATTCCAAATGCTTAGGTTAAAGACTTTGAAATCATATTAACTTCTCTTTTTCTCATACTACACCTTTGATACCAATTAATCCTGTCATGTTTGCTTTCAAAGTATCTCCAAAAGGGCTCATTTTTGTCTTCATTGCTACCACCCTGTATTAGTCTGTTTTCACACTGCTCTAAAGAACAGCCTGGGACTGGGTAATTTATAAAGGAAAGAGGTTTAATTGACTCACAGTTCTGCATGGCTGGGGAGGCCTCAGGAAACTCACAATCATGGCAGAGGGTGAAGGGGAAGCATGGCGCATCTTACATGGTGGCAGGAGAGAGAGAGAGAATGAAGGGAGTACAACTTTTAAACTGTCAGATCTTATGAGAACTCACTTACTATAACGAGAACAGCATGGGGGGAAACCGCCCCCATGATCCAATCTCATCCCACCAGGTCCTTCCCTCAACACTTGGGAATTACAATTCAAGATGAGATTTGGGTGGGAACACAGAACCAAACCATATCACACCTTGACCTCGAATTCTCATTTCTTATCTGGATTTTTGCAATATTCTTCCCCTTCCTTGTTTGTCCACCACTATCTTCAGTAAAGTCAGATGTTGTGACATCTCTGCTTAAAACATCCCAATTGTTTCCCATCTCATTCAAAATTATAGCCAAAAAAATGGAAGTGCCTATCTAATTTAGTATCTTATTATTCTACTGTCACTTATTGTCCTTGTGATGCCCTCGTCTCTGAATACATCTGAATACATGACAAGCATGCTTTGGCCTCAAGACTTTGTCCCTGTGGTTCCCTTGGTGGTGAGTGTCCTTTACTTGCATAGCTGCACAACTTGCTTCCTCACCTACCCATTCAGCCATTTACCTAGTTGCTAAATTTTCTATAAAGTCTTCCTTGATCATTGATAAAATTACAGCCCTTTGCTCTAACATTTTCAATATTCTTCCTTATTTTATTTTTTTATTAGCCCTTTTACCATTACTTATTTATCTTGTGTTTTTATTGTTATCTCCACTAATGTCCGCACCCCCCTGGCTTTCATATGTAAAAATCCATGAGTACAGTGGTTTTCTTTCTTTTGCCTGCTGTGCTCTTACACTTTATACTTGTGCAGACATATAGCATATATTTGCTAAGTTTTTGTCAAATGAATGAATAATGAATGAATGAGCACATAGTGGTTTTTACTCTCTCATGATTGCCTACTTGCTTATGAATTTCCCACACTAGAGTCTAAGCTTTCCTTTTTTTCTTGTTGTGAGATAGAGTCTCACTGTCACCCAGGCTGGAGTGCAGTGGCTCAATCTCGACTCACTGCAAAGTGGTAGTATACATAGATACTGAATGTAGTGTCAAGTATTGTGAAGGGTCTACAATTTTACCTGACTGATAAGGAAACAAGTTAGCCTGCCATTGTTTCATGGATGCTGACAGAAGAGGTGAGATTCCTGTGTCACAGACAGATGACTTTTTACTGTGACAAATATAGCAAATGTTGTGAGCAACATATTTCCATTGGTTCTCCTTGCTCCCCATGTCCCCTGAGTAAGGGGCCAATAGAGAGGTGCTGAGGTAGATAGATGTACACATGAAGCAGGCTTGCATCACCACTAAGGAGGCCTAAACTTATAGAACTCAAATCTTTTATAATGGGCTGCAAATAAGCTTGTCTGACCTTTTCTTTAGAAAGAGACATTATCTTTATTCTACAGGATAATAACTTGCCTTCTGTTGTAGAGGGAGTCACTCTCTGACTTTCATAGCTCTGCTATTTAAATATCCTTGAAAGCATAGCCTGGAACAAAGGGGCAGTTAATGGCCCTGCTCATAACCTGTGTAGAAGCATAAGAGACCCATGAGGCATTATCTGCCATTGTCTGGATCTCAGGAGATCCTTTAAGCCATAGGTAGAATAGTGTAATTAATTATTCTTATTTCAAATACAATAATGATTTAATTATTTATGTATTGGCATTTTTAAAAGATTTAATTATTTCTATTCATTTATATAGACATCTTTAAAATAATTTTATGGTACTTTTGCAAACATTGTCTTACTATTGTATATTTTGTTTTAAATAATTAATAACTATTAACTATTGATGAAGTCTAGAATTTAATTGCTTCAAACTTATGATAACTTCAAACACATAACCATTAGAATGCATGGAAAAGCCTGAAACTCAAAAGAATTACAATGTTACAGAACCTGTTCCAAAATAGATAATACAGTATTCATGTATTTGGAGTTTATAGCAAATGTTTAATCAAATAAAGGACAACCTCTATGAACCTAAGCCAACATACTAGAATACTCAATTAACTTTTGTCCTCCTTCATGCAACTTTCAGCAGGGTCACAAAATCTAGAGGAAAAAAAAAGTCTTTAAAGGAGCAAGAAGAGTCAATGTGGTGGACTTAACAGCTATTATTATTGTATGGTGTAACATGTATTTCCAGAATGTGTCCTGTGGTCATATATGTTTTGATTTTGTGTCATCGTCCATTAAAAACACACAGCATAATGCTTGCTATAGAATAGCTGTTTAAAAATTGTTATCATTATTAATGATTTAACTTAATAGAAGCTGTATAATTTTTAAGAGCATAGGCTTTGCCATTAGGTTTGGGTTAGAATCCTGACAATAATAAAGAGCACTGAAGAATTACATGTCACTCCTCTTTCAACCTCATATTTCTCGTATCTTCTAAAATAGGGACATGGGCCAGGCGCAGTGACTCACGCCTGTAATCTCAGCACTTAGGGAGGCCCAGGCAGGTGGATCACTTGAGGTCAGGAGTTGAAGACCAGCCTGGCCAACATGGCAAAACCCCATCTCTACTAAAAATACAAACATTAACTGGGTGTGGCGGCAGGCACCTATAATCCCAGCTACTTGGTAGGCTGAGGCATGAGAATCGCTTGAACCTGGGAGGTGGAGGTTGCAGTGAGCTGAGATCGCGGCCACTGCACTCCAGCCTGGGGTACAGAGCAATACTCTGTCCCCAAATTAAAAAAAATAATAAAATAAAATAAAATAGGGACATGGCCAAGCATGGTAGCTTACCACTTATAATCCCTGCACTTTGGGAGGTCAAGGCAGGAGGACCCTTGAGCCCTCAGACCAGCGTGGGCAACATGAGGAGACCCCATCTCAACAAATTTTTTTTTTAATTGGCCAGGCATGGTGGCATGTACCTGTGTTTTCAGCTACTCAGGAGGCTGAGGCAGGAGAACTGCCTGAGCCTGGGAGGTTGAGGCTGCCGTGAGCCGAGGTCATGTCACTGCACTCCAGCCTGGGTTACTGAATGAGACTTTGTCTCACAAAAAAAAAAAAAAAAAAGATAGGGACAATAATATTTTCTTTGATATTTCATGAGGATTAAATCAGATGACATATGTATTAACAGATGTTTTTCATTCTACATTTATGTTCTTTCTGGTTCAGATCTTTCTGTAAGTCACAATGGTAGCTCTAGGTTTTAACTTTTTACAATTAGTACTCACATGTTCAGCCTTTGTTTCATTTTGTTTTTCTCACTCAACATGAGTATCTTGCCTCTGTGGCTAACACCAGGAGTTCAATTGTTCAAAGTTCAACCACATGATGAGTCAGGACATATTTCCTCCTATGAATGTTTAAATCCTTGTGTGAGGCCCAAATTACCAGCTCAGACTTCAGACTTCTCTTTTGTACACTTCGTGTTTATTCCTTACCAACAAACCTCAGTAGAACCATCCTAAACCATCAGAGAAGTTCTAAGACAGTGAATCTGAAATAAGAAAGAATCTGATTTTGGCTTCTACATAAATTCATCTTCTTTTATCTCAATGAAGAGCTCAAAAAACGACAGGGATGTACCTGTGAGCCAGCCCAGCAAGTATCCCCTAACGCCTTTTCTCCAGAGGCAACTGCTGTAATGATATTTACATAATTAATAGAGGCCATTCAGTTAATTTTTCTCACAGTAACTAAAAGCTGCTGTAGAATCATTAGCTTTTCAACCTATAGCCATAGTACAGACAGGCATAATTTTTATTAAATAGAAATTTTGTGTCAACGGGCGTCCTGTTAGGCCGGTAGCAGCCCCTAGCACAAAGCTGGCTATACACTAAACCCTGAGTAAATGCTAATTGCAAGTATTATTGCAAAAATGAGGATTCTGATGATGATAACTGAGAAAGTCAATAATGCTTCAGAAACAGTGAAAAATCCTGGGATCTCAATTTTTAGAACATACCCAGGCTATTGTGTTTCTCCTTTTCTAACTTAGAAATTTTATACTTGTAGACGTGTGTGCTTACATATACACATATATATTTATATATTATATACAATTTATATATAATTCTATGTATACATTATATGTATAATTTTTCAAAACTGTTCTAGTGAAGCACATATTCAATTAATGGCTAACTAGGAGACTAATTTAATTGATGATTACATTTATGATCAATCAAGGGGAGTTTTTAAATCTAAGTAGGAATAAAGAATACTAGAAAAGCATATTTGAATTTTAACAGCATAATTATCTGTTGAAAAATCACTATCTTTGAAGAGTCTTATCTAAGAGAACTACAAAGTCACTGCAATGATTTCTTAAATTTTACTACCATTCGCATATTCACTTATTTCTATAGCAATATCTCCCTGGATAGCAGATAATAAGGTTCCCTTTCCTGGTAGCTATGTGAGATAGATATTATACATTAGCAATAACCTGCTTTCTCCCTATATTTACATAATAATAACTGCTAGATCCAGTTCCCTGAATTGTCTGAAATAAGAATCGAAAGCATTTGCTTCCCAGGTATTGAAATGACATCCACATTTGATGTCTCTGGATTCTATGTATATTTGAAACTCTGGACTCTATGTATATGTATGTGTTGTTTGCATATTATTTACTTATAGAGATGGCTTTTAATAATATGAAGACAAATATCCTTTGCATTTTATTTCTAACTTGTGTTATTTACTATTATTATCTTTAATTTTTGAGCAGTATATAATTTTGCTTTGCCACAGATTTCTAAACTTTACTTGAGAAATCGTTTTTTTTTTGAGACGGAGCCTCGCTCTGTCACCCAGGCTGGAGTGCGGTGGAGGATCTCAGCTCACTGCAACCTCCGCCTCCCAATTCAAATGATTCTCCTGCTTCAGCTTCCCTAGTAGCTGGGACTACAGATGCATGCCACCATACCCAGCTAATTTTTGTATTTTTAGTAGAGACGGGGTTTCACCATGTTGGCCAGGATGGTCTCGATCTCTTGACCTCGTGATCACTCTGCCTCGGCCACCCAAAGTGTTGGGATTACAGATATGAGCCACTGCGCCTGACTAATAAATCTTTACTCTAAATACAGTAAAACTTCTTTCATTTCACTTGTTTCTAATTGTCTTTATATACTGAAGTATCGCTATCTCTTGCATATTAAGGTAGATGTGACACTTTTAAAGTATTTATTGTTAGATATATAGATGTATTTATACATTCCCTGTGATTCTGATAACATTCAGAACTACTTTGTTGGCCAAATTTGGGCCAGGAAATTTGATAGAAAGTAAATATGGTTTTGAAATTAGACATTTCATAGAAAGCGTAAAAAACTTAGACGGTGTTTGTAATGTTATTCCGTCACATTCTTCTCCATGTAGAAGAGGCATTTTCAGGATTCAAAGTGATAATTTTATCATTAGGTTAAAATGCTCTTACAATTAGGTTAAATTCCCTATAATTTTATTATTACATTAAAATGCCCTTATAATTTTACATTTTGTAATCTTATTTAGTGATTTAGTTTATACTTTTTTCCCTAAACTCATTGTTTACCTCCTAATTTATTTTGCAAGGTTATGTCTATGCAGTTTATTAGTATATTCCTTGATAAAAATAGCCAATGGCTAAGAATTTCAGTGTAATCATCGTCAATGAAAATGAAGTTCATTTTACATTGGTCTATGTAGTAATGGCTGAATGTTCATGCCAAGCAAATTCAGATTATACCTTTTTGCTTTACTTTGTTTTAAATCTAATGACAGTTAACACTTATTGTCAACAGTTGCAGAAAGAATATTAGCCTAATATTTGGATTACAGTCCCACTCTATAACTTCCTAAATATTTGACCTTGGTTACATTAATAACTTCTCTCAACCTCTCTTCTTCTGTAAAATAACAACAATAATACCTTCCTATATGGCTGTTTGTGAAAGTTAGATAGATATATATTCCACACAGAGTCTATGATATAAAGTGTTCAATAACTATTAGCTGTACTATTACATTACTAACATTATAATTTCCCTTTCTTTTTCTTTCTCTTCTTCCTTTTTTCCTCTTCCTTTTCTAGAATATCTCTGTGGAATTTAACTGATTTCTCTGCATATTTATCTGAAAAATAGTTCAAATTATTCTTTTCTGCACCAATTAGGCAATGCATATAACACTTTGTGAAATATTAAGCTCTATAAAAATCTGGGGTGCACATTGTATTAAATATAGTATATCTGGGATTCTTCACATATTAAATTGTTTAGAAGTAGCAGCTTTTCATGATTTAACATAAAATACCCTGCAGGAACAATGACGCCTCCCAGCTGATGTAATAGTAGCAGGGAAACTAACGTGAGTATCGGAATGAATTAGGCATACCTTGACAATTCTATAAGCAATCGAGCTAAATGATGCTATTTCTCAGAACATTTGGAAAAAATTTGTATTTCTTAAATTGAGAATTCTGTCTTCTCAATCTCCAGTATGGAAAGGGTAACTCCATTTTTGCAAATGCAAAAATATCTTTTTTATTTTCTGAAATGTGTCCCTCATTGCCCTTCATGTCGTAGAGAAGCATAATAAGGTGATTTCCTTTAGAGCTCTGCCTTTTCAAGGCATGGGAGCAGTTTGGAGAGCCAACATAAGAGTCACATTTTTGTTCTTCAGTTTCCAAGTGTGATTTTGAAGCAAACAGCTGTGGTTGGTTTGAAGCAATTAGTGGTGACCATTTTGACTGGATGTGGAGCTCTCGGAGTGAACTTTCTACTGATTTTGAGCACCAGGCTCCACCTCAGGATCATAGTCTCAACACATCTCAAGGTAAGAAGCAAACAGGGACTCTCTAACCACTGCTATTTACTGTTTAGTTAGACCTCAGTAGAGAAAGGGAAGCTGGTACGGTTCTGTGACAACTACAGCGAACAGTTGGATAGTTGAATATTGTCAGTTACAGTTATGCTGTCTGCATGGACTGATTCCCTTATGGGTGGTACAGATGGCATATAGATATACTTTTGACTGAACTAGCTGAGATTACCAATTGTCTTTGGTTATCATTTAGCATGAGATGTAGATAGTGGTTCAACATTTATCAGAGCAAATTTGACCAAGAGTCACTGATTGATTTTTTTTATTGTATAATTTTAATTTCATTTGGACAATGATCTTGCTCAGTGTAGGGTTAAGGGACAGATGTCTCATTTTAGAATCCAATAGGTTAATGAAGGCTTTGTTTTTGTATGTCAACAGGGCATTTTATGTTCATTCTGAAGAAAGGCAGTAGCTTGTGGCAAGTTGCTAAGCTTCAGAGCCCAACTTTTAGCCAGACAGGACCTGGATGCATACTTTCCTTCTGGTAAATATTAAACAAAATAGTCAGTTACCCTAGTGGTCAAGTGTTTACAAGCATACCTCTGCACTTACTCATTTCTGTGGTTTACTGCTGGTTTTACTCTAAAAATGGCTGTTGCATTAAATTCATATGATTTTCATTTTACCTAGGAGTGTGTTCTCAGTATATGTTGTTTTCTTTCTTAAGATGAAAGGGGCTCTTTCGCTCCAACCGTGGATTATAATTTAATTAAGATTGCTTCCTCTTGTTCTGTACTGAGCTCCTTGAGACAAGTTCCCAGGGTTGTGATAACCACAGAGTGTGTGCCTCAGCAGATAAGCTCTTGCAAATGGACAGCCACAGTTATTGCATGAAAGTAAAATGTCTTAGGATAACTCATTAAAATTGACTGTTGACTGAGTGGAAAAGTCTAAAGGTTAAATATGTAGTCTATTCTATAAATCACTTCCATTTCTTACATTTACTCTTTTTTAGGTTCTATAACTATGGCCTGTCAGTGGGAGCAGCTGAGCTGCAGCTACATATGGAAGAATCTCATGACTCAACCGTGCTTTGGAGAGTATTATACAATCAGGGCGAACGGTGGTCGGAGGCAACCATTAAGCTAGGGCGCCTTTCTCAGCCCTTCCATCTGTCACTAAATAAAGTCAGTCTGGGCATTTATGATGGGGTTTCAGCTATTGACGACATCCGATTTGAAAATTGTACTCTTCCCCTTCCTTCTGAGAGCTGTGAAGGGCTGGATCATTTCTGGTGTCACCACACCAGGGCTTGCATAGAGAAGCTTCGGCTATGTGACCTGGTAGATGACTGTGGTGATCGTACTGATGAAATCAACTGCAGTAAGTTCTTTTTGTTGGGGGATTCTCTTTCTCGTTTTGAAAGTGTCGACCTTGATGAATTCACTTTTATCTTGCCAATCAAACCGATAACAGTAGGCATAGCTCCAAAACTGATGAATGGTATGTGTGGTTAATTAGTCAAGCCATCAGTATTTATTAAGTGAATTTATTAGATACTAGATACCAAATACTAGACATACAATGATAAATACAGCTACAGAGTCCCTGCCCTCGTGGAGCTTACAATCTTATCGAAAGACAAATATCTAAATATTTAATAAACAAAAATGAAATGGTAGCTTTGATAGGAACTATGAAGAAGAGTGCTGTGACTTTACATAATAATGGCACTGGACATTCTAGACATTAGGACTTAGATCAGATCTAAAAAAAAATCACAAGTCAAAGCATGTAACTAAAAGCCCTGAGATGTGGCTGCAAGGCAGATGGAAAATAGCCAGTGTGGCTGGAGCAAGGAGATGAAGGGGAAAGAGGGCCCAAAATATAATAAGGATGAAGGTTTGGGGAAGGCCAGATTCACAGGCCTTTGTAGTACATAGGAGTACAATTTGAACCTAGCTCCATTATTGCCCGCTGCATTTAGTGGTGCAGTACAGAAAATAAGTTTGAAGTTAATAGATTTTTTTTTTAATTACAAAACCTTGTCAAGAAAAGGAAAAGTTTCCATCTTTCCTTGGACTCAGATTCCTCATCTAGAAATAGCAATGATTTTAAAAATTGAAGATACTTGAATATTATGTTTATTTTATAAATTATATTTTATATATGAAAATTTTATAAATTATGCAATTTATTGTATTTATTAAATTTATTTTATAAGTAAATTATTTATTTTATGTATTAAATTTATGTTCATGAAATAAGGATGCTAATTGCAAACCAAAGTAGAACATAAAATGCTTACTACATCATAGAAAACATTAAGAAATTTCCATATAAATCATTGTAGAGAGTTTTGCATATATGTAATCTTTGGTACACATATTATCAAAGGCATGTCAAAGTCAGGCCTATGAAACTCAGAATTACCATGCATCTCATGAAATTTACACACCAATATTTGAGTGGATATAATTAAAATTGGTGATTTTGACAGTGACTATCATATGAAGTGTAACTTTTCCTAAGGCCAATTTATTTTTGCAAATTTAGAAAGCCTTTTCATCTTTTCAAGCTCTCTAAATCCTACTCATTAAAAAATGTTGATGTGCTATTAAAAATAAGCAAATTACCCCTCAAACTTCCCTATATTCACTTAGTAGGATGTGATAATGGGAATACAACTATAGTATAAAAATACTTCTTCTGATTATGGATTAGTGAAAGAATGTCAGTTTCTCACACGGCTTTCCATCAAGGCATTTTACTTCATTACACAGTGTACATTAGAGATCCACAGATCCCATGTTGGATTTCCTGAAATACATTGAGAGATGCGGTCTTTTACGGAAAGGTGGAGCTAGGCGTATTCCCTTTGGAAATGAAGTTTGAGTGTGCAGTCAGCACCAAGACAGACAATAGAAAAATGTGTTTGCTTTAGCGTCAGTTTTATGTCAGAAACGAAGCAACTTGCCATTCACCTTCTGCCCTACAGCCGAAGACTGACATCTGGAGGGTACACTGTGTCTCCCCAGTTCACATCACAGCTGGGCTTGATTAGTCACAAGTGAGGAAATATCAAAAGAAAGCTCGTCTCCCACTTGACATTTACTCACTTGGTTCCCTTCATTAGGTCTAAGCTCCTCTTCTGTAATTTTCCAAGACAGATGATTTGTTCTCGCCTGGCTGCATTTATTCGCATACCCTTTTATTTATTGTTTCAGAGTATTTGTTCACTTTTGGCACCAAGTGCCATTACTAAGATGAATAGTTAAAGGATGGTTGACATTTATTAAAACAAAAAACTAACATGTAAATGAAGCTAAAATGTAGAACTACTTGTTAATTCTAAAACCTGTCCCCTTCTACCAAAGACTGTCAAATGCCCATTTTATACCATTTATTCAATACAGTGAGTATCATTTGAAAAATGGACACATTCCTATATTACCCTAGAAATTTAGGTAGAGTTTTCAATTATTGACTACAGTAGACTTCCCCCTTACCTGTGGGCTTCCAAGATCACCAGTGGATTCCTGAAACAGAATAGTAACTAGTCCTATAGATACTATGTTTTTTTCCTATACATACATACTTATGATAAAGTTTTTGTTTGTTTTTATTTATTTATTTATTTTTAGACAAAATCTCCCTCTGTGGCTCAGGCTGGAGTACAGTGGCAGAATCTCTGCTCACTACAACCTCTGCGTCCCGGGTTCAATTGATTCTCCTGCCTCAGCCTCCTGAGTAGCTGGGATTGCAGGTGCCTGTCACCACTCCCAGCTAATTCTTTTTGTATTTTTAGTAGAGATGGGATTTCACCATGTTGGCCAGGCTGATCTTGAACTCCTGACCTCAAGTGATCCACCCACCTTGGCCTCTCAAAGTGCTAGGATTACAGAAGCAAGCCACTGCGCCCAGCCTGATAATGTTTAATTTATAAATTAGGCATTAAGAGATTAACAACAACTAGTAATAAAATAGAACAATTATAACAATATGCCTGTGCTATAACTCTTGCACTTTGGTGCCATTATGAAGTAAAATAAGGGTGACACTTAAACACAGGCACTGTGATCCTGTTACAGTCGATCTGATAACTGAGATAACTATTGTTTGTGATGGTACGAGATTTCATAAGGCTGCTCAGAATGACCTGCAACTCAAAATGTATGAATTGCTTATTTCAGGAATTCTCCATTCACATTTTTTGACCACAGTTGGTTATGGGTTACTGTAACTGCTAACAGCAAAACATCAGATAAGACAGGACTCCTGTAAGATTCTTCCTAAGTCTGAATTGGTCTAGGGACTGAAGGAAGCTGAAGTTTAAAAGCTGTAACTCAAAGGAGCTACAATCCAGTGAGAAGAAAAGACCCAAACTGATGAATCACAGCAAAAAAATGGCAAGGCACATACCTAACATTAGGGCAAACAGAGGTGGAGGAAGAGGTGGGGTGTTTAGAATACATGGGGAAGATGGTGCAGGGTATGGGGAAGAGTAGTAGGACCAGGCAGTCATTTTAATTTGGGGAAAGTGGAATTTGAAAGACAGAGGAGTTTTTATTTAAAGTTTGGATTCTATGAGCATGGATGAAAGAATTTGGATTCGAGAAGGAAGTGGTAATACTGTCATTGAAGTTTGTTACCTTGGTACTGATGCGTAGGGACACCAGGATCTGGAATGAGATGGAACCAAAGATGAGAGATTTGGGAATGAGGTCAGGAAAACATCTACATCAGGGTGCTTGTTAAAAATGTGGATTTCTGGGCTTCACCCTATATCTAACAAGCTAGTATCTGTTTCAGTGTTTTACCATGAAGTAAGCAATTTTACCATGAGCCCCAGGTGATTCTTAACATATGATTGTTCTTAGCTCTGCCTGTTAGAATCACCAAGGGAGCTTAGAAAAAATCCTGATGCATGGCTTTACCACTAGGAGCAATTAAATCAACACCTCTGGAGATGAATTCTGGGCTTTAGTGTTTGTCTGTTTTTTAATGTTCCCTGGCAATTGGAACATTCATTTGAGGTTGAAATCTACTGAGCCAGAAGTTTCTCACAGTGAGCCAGGCATTTCTCACAGTGAGCCAGGCATGGGGTCTTGATCATTTCCCTGGAGTTATGGTCATAGAAATGGAGAAGAGATGTGCATAAAAAATATTTGGAAAAAAATGTCCAAAGCAATTCCATCTTTAGTTCATAAAATATTATTAATTGATGTATCACTCAGAAACAGAAACTCTTTTTTTAAAAAAAGCTTCAGTGTTGGATTTTTAAAAATAAAGTGGCTTACCTTGGCATGAGCAAAGTATCAACTAGCATTCTTTAAATATTAATACATAGAATGTGGTTGCATGTATTTTTGTCCCTAATTATCTTTTGCTTTTTTTAATGTGGATTTCAGCACCTGAGCTGCAGTGTAACTTTGAAAATGGAATCTGTAACTGGGAACAAGATACAAAAGATGACTTTGATTGGACCAGGAACCAGGGTCCAACTCCAACACTTAACACGGGGCCAATGAAAGATAACACTCTGGGCACAGCTAAAGGACACTATCTCTACATAGAATCTTCAGAGCCACAGGCTTTTCAAGACAGTGCTGCCTTACTCAGCCCAATCCTTAATGCCACTGATACAAAAGGCTGCACCTTCCGCTTCTATTACCACATGTTTGGAAAGCACATTTATAGGTTGGCAGTCTACCAACGAATCTGGAGAGACTCAAGGGGACAGCTGCTGTGGCAGATATTTGGGAACCAAGGCAACAGGTGGATTAGGAAACACCTCAACATTTCCAGCAGGCAGCCCTTTCAGGTATGGATAATAGGTTTTATAATGTACATTTGAAATGCATCTGAATGTCTAAGGAATATGAAAGATCACTGTATTTTTGAACTAAAAGTAAGTGGAATTTGGTCAAAATTATGTTGACACACATTTATCATTTAATTGAGGGTGTATCAGAGCTCTTTACATTGTTTCCTCCTTGACTACCTCCAATAATGTAAGATTAGAATTTCTGAAGATGAACATGTGGCCATTGGAAACAGCTGCAGGTCATTCCAATTTCAAGTAATTGTTCTACTGAAATGAACAACCTGGAAGTGGAGGGAAGAGTTTTGCATAATCTCTGATATTTTGCAAAAAGCATAGACACTGAAATCTGTGATTTTCCTTATTTCATTTTATTTTTATCTTTTTATAGGTAAGTAACAGAAATCCAGGCTTTATTCAACAATCAGCTTCTCTGAGGAATAACTAGAATTTGAATATCGTTCTCCTTACTCCTGGGGGAATATTCTTTACTTCAGATTTCACATGTTGTTTTCTAAAAGTCAGACTTACTATAGCAAGCTCAAATGCGTATGTGACTGTTAACAGTTTTGTAAAGGAATTTTATATATTATCTATCTGATTATCTCAGCAATTTCCTGATTTTGGTAAGTCAGAAGTCCTTTCAGCCAATTGTGTAGATTCAAAGAAAAAATATTAGTGTGCTGGTTGTTTATCCTTGGCCAAATAGCTTATGGGCAGCAGAACTGGGATTTGGACCAGAACTCACAGTTTCTGATTAATGAACATTTATTTACTTTCCAGCATATCATACAGACTATAACTTGCAGGGGGCTTGAATATTTGTTCTTTCATCCTATAGTCAAATTGATCTACACATAACATACTGGAAAAAAAGTTCTTACCTGTCCCTGGCTAAACTTTTTTGTTTTTTGTTTTTTGCATGTGCTAAACTTCTTTAGTTACCCAAAGTTAAAGCACTATATCTATCTAAATGTCTAAATCTAGTTAACAGTTTTGTAACCAAGAACTTAGCTCCAGGTCACCTTTTGAAATCTTCTAAAAGTCATAGATGTAGATTGTACAGTGAAGAACACATTGGAATGGGAGATTTGTCCAGATTATAAACCAAAAGCTTGAGAACGAATCCCCCATCTATAGTGTGGCATCGTTCTGGTCAGCCACAGGGTAAGGTACATGTAAGCATGAGAATGAATTCCCCATCTATAGTGTGACATCGTTCATCCTGCCACAGCGTAAGGTACATGTAATCATATGGAATGAAATGGAAAGGATGTCCTTTGACTTTTATGTAATAATGGCTTATCCACTTCAGATTAATTCTTAAGGTTTTATTGGGTCAATTATAATTTGCATTGAGCTAGTATGTAGTGGATAAACCCTTCTTATGATATTTACTCAAGGATTGGTTTCCAGGAGAAAATCAACTTTGCAGGAAAGCAGCTTCATAGCCAGATCGATGTGAGACTAACCAAGGAACACTTTCGTCATGAACCTTAAACATGAAACTTGAGGTTTGAGACCCATGTTGGGTTACAAATGGAGTGTTCTGATTGATTTTATCTAAGGCTCCTTTTAGTCTTAAATAATAATAATAATAAGATTCAGGCCCAAAAAGATGAAACCAGAGATTCTCCATGCTGTGTGGATTTGTCATTCCAGTGAGTAAAAAATGGGGCCTGAATCACACCTGTAATCCCAAGACTGGAAGACCAAGGCGGGAGGATTACTTGAGGTCAGGAGATCAAGACCAGCCTGGACAACATGGCAAAACCCCATCTCTACTAAAAATACAAAACAATTAGCCAGGCACGCACCTGTAATCCCAGCTACTTGGGAGGCTGAGGCAGGAGAATTGCTTGAAGAACCCAGGAGGCAGAAGTTGCAGTGAGCCGAGATGTGCTACTGCACTCCAGCCTGGGCAACAGAGCATGACTCCTCAAAAAAAAAAAAAAAAAAAAAAAAAAAACGGGGGCGGGGGGGGGGGGGGGGCCCGGATTTTTAGTAAACAGGATATTTTTTATCCATTGAATAATGGATAGATATAGTTTCTGTTCTACTGAGAAACAGTAGCAATAACAACCAACATTTTAATTAACTGTGATATGGTAGATGGAATTACCTAGCATAGGGTCCAGCAGATAGGAGGTACTCATGCTGTGTTTGTGTAAAGAAAAATGCAGAGATGTTTCAAGATCACTCATGTAACATGAAAGAAATAGGATAGGAATAAATTGTACATGTAAGTGTACAGGAACCAGTTTGCTTGTTAATGTCAGTTGAAATAATTAGCCAATGCTTTCATGTGTACCATGGTCAGTAAAGGCTCAGGAAATCATTACACATGAAACTTCAGTTCAATCTTTTGATTTGTATTAGAAATTTTATTTTGTATAACATATAATAAACTAAATATATTGAAAGTTTTGAAACTGTCAGCACACAATCAAGGTAATGGAAATATGCTTCACCTCCAGTTTCCTGATGCCTCTATAATACGTTTCTCTGGCCCCTCATTCCTGGCGCTTACCAACCACCGACGTGCTTTCTGTCACTAGACAGTAATTTATACAGTCAAAATTTTATGTAAATAAAATTTTACACTATGTACTCTTTTGTCTGACATTTTGTTTTTCTCTCTGCATGTTTTGCCACTAGAGTCTACCTTGTTTCATCTAGAACAATTATTTTGAGATTCATTCATGTCATAGCATGTATCCATAATGAATTTGGATAAAGCAAGTTGATTCATTAATGTATTGATTGATATCTAGACTGTTTCTAGTTTGAGCTATTACGAATACATGTGCTATGAACATTTGTGCTGATATCATTATATGAACACCTACTTTTATTACTCTTGGGTAAATACCCAGGAGTGCAATGGCTGAGTCTTATGGCAGAAGTATGTTTAACTTTTCAAGGGACTCTTAAACTGTTTTCCAAAGTTTACACTTTTTTTTAATTCCCATCAGCAGTGTATGAGAGTTTCAGCTTCTCCACATCCAAGCCACTGCTTGGCTGACTATTATCAGTCATGCTAATCTTAGCTATTTAAAAATAGATAGTGGCGTCTCATTGTGGTTTTAATTTGCATTGCCCTAAGCATTAATTATGTTGAGCATATGTGCTTATTTACCAAACAAATGTCTACTTTGAAATGTCTGTTCCAGTCTTTCACCCAAGTTTTAAATGGGGTTGTTTGTTTTTCATTATTAAATTTGGAGCTTTTAAAATATATTTTTGATGCAAGCCTTTTATCAGATATATGAATTGCAAATATTTCTCCCAGCCTGCAGCTTGTCTTCTCAGTCTCTTAATGGATTCTTTTGAAGAGCAGATTTTTTTTTTTTAATTTGATGAGTTCTTCTTATCAATATATTATTTTGTAAATCATGCTGTGGGGTCATATCAAAGAAAGCTTTGCCTTACTCAGAGTCCCAAATGTTTTCACATCTTCCTTCTCCTCTCCTTTGGGAACTTAGATTACACATAAATTCAGTGACTTGAAATTTACTACTATTGCTCTGTTCATGTTTTTTAAAAATTTATTTTCTCTCTGTATTTTATTTTGAGAGGTGTCTATCTTTTCTCCTTTAATGACTAGTATGCTATCAGCCTACTGAGTAGCTGGGACTACAGCCGCATGCCACCATGCCCAGCTAATTTTTGTATTTTTAGTAGAGATGGGCTTTCACCGTATTGGTCAGGCTGGTCTTGAACTCCTGACTTCGTGATTCACCTGCCTCGGCCTCCCAAAATGCTGAGATTACAGGCGTGAACCACTGCGCCTGGCCCCCTTTAGTGTATCTTGCATATCTCTATTTTAGAACTTACAGAATACTGTTTTAATAAGCATTTTAATGTCCTTAAACTGATAATTCTGGCATCTGGATTTACTCTGGATCAGTTCTGACTGAGTGATTTTTCTCCTTATTATGAGCCATATTTTTCTGTCTTTTATTGTTACTGTTGCTTCCCTGCTAATTTGTGTCTGGATGTCAGATACGGAGAATTTTATCTTATTGAGTGCTGGAAGTATATATAAATATTCTTGATCTTTGTATTGGTATGTATTTAAGTTTAGTTGGAAAGAGTTTGACTCTTTTGGGTCTTGCTTTAAAAATTCATTAGGTGGGATCAGACCAGTTCTCATTTTAGAGCTAATTACACCCAACTAGTGAGGCAAGACCCTTCTAGGTATCTCTGTGAATCTTGACGTCTTTCTGGTCTGGCTGGTAAAATAAGCATTATTACTGGACATTGGTGAGCACGTGTACTGTTACTTTTCATCCTATCTGGGTGTTCTTTCCCCAACCTCAGGTACCTTTCTCTAGGCCTGTCCCAAGAAGTACTTAGCTATGTACTTTAGGAGGACCCTTTGCAGAGCTCCGGAGTTCTCTTTCTGTGCAGCCCCTTCTCTGAAACTTTGTCCTGAGAGCTCATGTAAACATGGTTTCTGTGAACTCTCAGCTCTGTCCCCTCAGCTCAGGGAGAACAATGGGCTCCTCCTGGGCTCTTCTCCTGGAGTAGTGGGCTGGAAAACTTTTCCAGGCATAAATTAGAGCAGTTGTTGGGCTCACTTTGTTTGAGACTGACTTTACAGCGTCTTGCAAACTTTTGTGGCATATATTTTGGCCATTTTTTTGGTTGTTTCAGGAGGGAGAGAAAGTCTAGTTCTTGTTTCTCCATCATGGTCATTGCAGAAGTCAGCCTAACTGGTATTTGCCAATACAGTCTGTTGCTACACATTGAACTTGCTTAAAATAATTTTTAGATGGCTCAGAACTTCCTGTTCATTGAATGAGACTCTCTGCTTATTTTGTAAGTGCTCATTTGTATGGAGGAACTTCAAAAAGTTTGTGGAAAAATGAAGTTAAAAGATAAACATTGAAAATGTGATCTTCGTTTTTTCATCCCTAAAGAACTGATGGTCCTGGGAACTTAACAATGTCAATGCAGTCTTTTATACATTATTAGCTTAAGAAAAATGGGTGTCCTTTACACATTTGCTGAGATTGGGAAACAAAAGCAAGTCAGAAAGGGCCAAATCAGAGCTGTAAGGTGGATGCCTAACGATTTCCCATTGCGACTCTCACAAAATTGCCTTTGCTTGATGAGAGGAATAAGCAGAAACATTGTGGTGTTAGAAGGCTCTCTGCTAAAACTTCCCCAGGTATTTTCCACTAAAACTTTGGCTAACTTATTCAAAACACTCTCATGATAAGCAGATATTATTGTTCTTTGACATTCCACAAAATCAACAAACAAAATGCCTGGAATGTCCCCAAAAAGCTGTTGCCATGACTTTGCTCTTGAGTGATCCCCCTTTGCTTTGACTGGATCACTTCCAACTCTTGGTAGCCATTGCTTTGATTGTGTTTAGTCCTCAGGATCATACTGGGAAAGCCAGGTTTTATCTTCTGGTACAGTTCTTCAAAGAAATGCTTCAGGATCTTGACCCTAGTTCTTTAAAATTTCCATTGAGAGCTCTGCTCTTGTCTGCAGCTGATCTGGGCACAGCACTTCTGGCACCCATGCAGTGGAAAGTGTGTTCAACTTTAATTCTTCAGTCAGAACTGTGTAAGCTGAACCAATGAAGATGTCTATGGTGTTGGCTATTGTTTGTGCTCTTGATTATCAGTCCTCTTCAATTAGGGCACAAACAAGATTAATTTTTTTCCTTGCAAATTAATGTGGATGGTTTGTCGCTGTGCACTTCATCTTCCACATCATCTCGTTTCTTCTTTAAAAAAGCTGTCGACTTGTGAACTACTAATTTCTTTGGTGCATTGTCCCCCCAAGCTTCTTGTAAAACATCAGTGATTTCACCGTTCTTTCACCCAAGCTTTATCATAATGTAATGTTTGTTCTTGCTTCAATTTTAGCAGAATTTACATTGTTCTGATAGGGGCTCTTTTCAAACTAATGTCTATTCCTTCTTAGTGTCTCAAACTAGATCCTGTTCAGACATGCTATAATAAAGTCGTGTAAGTTTATTTTGCTGCCGAAATTGAAATCTTCGCATAGTTTTTTTCATAATATACGTTTTCCATGAACTTTTTAAGGCCTCTCCTATATTCACAGGTGGAGTGCCTTACCTATTCTGACTTCAGTCAATTATTCAAGGCCTCTTTCCTTGTCAGTGATACATTAGAAAGGCAGAGTATTGAAAAATGAGAGTAGCTTCTGCTAAGTAAGAAATACTATATCTTTTTCTGCTTCTTTCTTTCTTTTTTCTTTTCTTTTTTTTGAGACAGAGTCCTGCTTTGTCACTCAGGCTGGAGTGCAGTGGCACGATCTCGGCTCACTGCAACCTCTGCCTCCCGGGGTCAAGTGATTCTCCTGCGTCAGCCTCCTGAGTAGCTGGGACTACAGGCACGTGCCACCACACCCAGCTAATTCTTGTATTTTTAGTGGAGATGAGGTTTCACCATATTGGCCAGGCTGGTCTTGAACTCCTGACCTTATGATCTGCCTGACTCAGCCGCCCAAAGTGCTGGGATTACAGGCGTGAGCAACGATACCTGGCTTTCTACTTCTTTCTTATTATTTTCCCCCCCTCCTTCCCATATTCTCTCCTTTCTCCTCCCTTCCTCCCCTCTCCCTGTTTCCTTCCTTTCTTCCTTCCTTTCATCTTTCCTGTTTTCAAGACTTAATGAATATTTCTTGAATATCAGATGTTGTCATAATATGTTATTTGTTTAATCTTCATGTAACGATAATAGTTTAAATACAAATAATATTTATTTTCATCCCCATGTTATCAGTGTAACAGTAAAGATGTTCAGAGGCCAAACCAATGGCTCTTATATCCACGCTCTTTCTTCTAAATGATTTCACCTTAGTTTTAGTCTGCATCTCCAACCATAGCTAGTTGCAATAGTACCTTCTATCTGGCCTTGCTGCTCTCATTTTTGGACCTCCTTACTGAAATCAAATTGATTTTTTTAAAATGGAAACCTAGTCTTAGTATTTTATTACTTAAAACCCATTGGTGGCTTTCCATAATTTATGGAATAAAGTCAAAATTCCTGTTTTTGCTCATATTTCTGTGTGCCTCTCATCCCTACATTTACTGATTCCTGTGTGCCTTAAGTTGCCAGTAGTCCAGAGTTGATTCTCTTTTTGTACTTGGGAAGGCTTCTGCATCCTGCAACTTATCCCTTGAAACATGCTTGGAAAATACTCATTTTTTTCAAATTCAGGTTAGTTTTTTACTTCAGTTTCTGTTACCTTTTCCTGAAGCTTACACCAACTGCTCCATATGTCTTCAGGGAATTAGCTACTCATTCCTTTGTGCCCTTTGTAGATATACATTTATCATGCAGTCTTTTTTTTTTTTTTTTTTTTTTTTTTTTTGAGACAGAGTCTCACTCTGTCACCAGGCTGGAGTGCAGTAGCACGCTCTCGGCTCACTGCAACCTTAACCTCCCAGGTTCAAGTGATTCTCTTGCCTCAGCCTCCTGAGTAACTACAGGTGCATGCCACCATGCACAGCTAATTTTTGTATTTTTAGTAGAGACGGGGTTTCACCATGTTGGCCAGAATGGTCTCAATCTCTTGACCTCGTGATCTGCTCACCTTGGCCTCGCAAAGTGCTGAGATTACAGGCATGAGCCACTGCTCCCGGCCAATCATGCAATCTTTATACTTACTTGTTTACTTGTCTGTGAGCTCACTGATTGCAGGGACTATGTCCTTGTTTTCTTTACGCCTACCCCAGTACTTGGTATCCAGAAGCTGTATGCTAAATGTTTGTTGAATGACTATTTGACTGAATGATTGTACTCCTAATTAGTAGATAGAAAGCGAGGACTACTTTCCAGTTCATCATTCTCTGTGTTTTATTCTGGTTTCTTTATTGACTTCATAAGAATTCCTTAGTGACTTGAAACTATGGAGCTAGTATGTCAGCTCATTTAAGCAATGATTGGTTCATGTATATAAGAGGCTTTAATAATTATATATTTTTATTTCAGTTTCAATAAATGATCAATTTACTAATTCTCTCTGTTTTGGCTTATTGTTCATATTTAATATCAAATAAAGGTGTTTTACTTAAAATTATTCATGCCAATTATGTCAGTTAGGTGAATATTACTTTGATTTACATTCAAGTAGTTTGACTGAACCCTGAATATGCTAAGACGTCACCTTTCTTGTTTTTATGAACAGGCTACTGTGTTTATATAAATTATTAAAATCTTCTTTGAAAAATGAAGAGTGTTATATTCTTATTTTTAGTTCTCTGTGCTTCAGAATTCCTGTGACACTTGCACTTAAGTCCTTCTGAGCAGTTGATGTTAATGTTAATGTGGTTAATTCCATGAAACATGGTGGTTTTCATTTCCATCATTAATTTATACAGGAGATTGTTTTCTCGGCGTACGCTCAGTCATATAATTAGAAAATTTATAAGCAGAAAGGAGTTCTTTGGTCTAACCCATTTATTCTACAGATAGAGAAATTAGAGTCCAGAAACTCTGTCTTCTTTAAAGTCTAGTAGGTATTTAAGAACAAAGAATAGATTTGAGGTTTCCGGGTTCTGAACCCAGTGATCTTGACACTGTAATGATCTTCATCCATATTGTTCACAGAAGTAAATATAATCCATGTTAAATAAGAAACAAAAAATACTAGGGAGATATTATACTGAAAAAATGAAGTATTATCTTAATTATTTTTATCAGATTCAATATATAGCAACTTGAAGGCCAATAATTCCAATGATTTCCTGAGTAAACCATTTTTCTAATAAGATTACAAGTTTTAGTAATCTAATTATTTTGACTGATCCACATGCTACCCCACTAGTCTGAAAAATTTGTTTATTTATATAAACAAATTTTATATAGATAAACAATTGTGTATTCCAAAAAGGCTAATTTTCAAAATACTGGAATCTTCTGAAACTGTATCTGTTTTTTTGTCATGTTTTCTAAATATATTTTAGAGGGCATTTGTAGATTTTCATGGTGCTAAAAAATTATGGTATAATGCTCTTACGAAGGAGAATAATGACATTTAGACATTGTAACTTTGGAGGATCACAATACCTTTTGGAATGTGGTTGTTGCAGCACTGGTCACTTATACTAATTATATAATAACATCCTATACTAATGCTATAATATGTGATACTAAATTATTAAATCGTAAATTGGTCTTAAATTCTCTAGAATACTACAAAGAAATAGTTTATGTAAGGAAGAGTACCATAGCGTATGTCAACACAATAGTTCCAATTTTTTTTTCTTCTTTTTTTTATTTTTTTGAAGACAAGTTCTCACTCTGTTGCCCAAACTGCAGTTCAGTGCCATGTTCATAGTTCACTGCAGCCTCAAACTCCCAGCCTCAAGTGATCCTCTTGATTCAGCCTCCCAAGTAGCTGTGCCTATAGGCATGCACGACCACACCCGGCTAATTTTTAAAAATTTTTTATAGATGTGAGGTGTCACTATGTTACCTAAGCTAGTCTCAAATTCTTGAGCTCAAGAGATCCTCTCACCTTGGCCTTTCAGAGTGTTGGGATTACAGGCATGAGCCACCATACCCAGCCAATATTTCTTTTCTAAAAGACATTTTCTAACATATTTCTCATTTTAACTAACATAATATTGAAAGTGTAGATCTGAGAAAGAGATAGTGTCTGCAGATCTGGGATCCTACATACTAATATTATGGGATGCATTCAGATTTGATCAGCAGATATTCCATTTATTCCAGAACACCACTAGCGGAAGAATGTAGTTACATCTATCACTAAAACTTTGCGTCAATACAGACTACTGTTCTTGTTATCATAGATGGTCCTTGGATGGCAGCCTTAAACAATTTTAAACCTAGACAGTTGATGTACTTTTTCTTTTTGGATAAGTTTCATTGTTTTATCTAATTTGGTTATAATTAATGTGTTTAGTATGGCTTGCTTGAGTTTTTAAAAGTTGTTTAGTATCCTTAGAACTCAGTGCTGATTTCTTTTTCTAGCAGGTCTTTTATATAGGACATCTTACTTTCTCCTGGCTCTCTACTACTAGCATGTCTCTGTGAAAAATCAAGACAGCAAAATAATTTGTTATAGGACAGCCTATGTAGAGGGACATGGGAGGAGTTGTATTCCAAGAGAGAAAGACCTTTGAACCAGGCTCAATTTGTAGAGGCTGTTGAATGAAAATGAGAGAGAATGGACAGTTTATCATACTATTAAAGCAAAATTCTGACAATAACTTCTAAAAACACTTTAACTCTTAAACAACAAGCATATTACCAACCTTCCAAAAGTATAATTTCTTACATGAGCGTCCAGGTACATAATGAAAAATAACTTTTTCATACCACTGTCTTCAGCTGCCTTTATTGCTGGTTCACCACAAATGTTTTTATCAGAATCACAGAACATTAATTTTTAAATTAGCTACCATTACAACTAACTTGAGAAGAACTTTCTTTTTAAGAATTTGACCCAGATGCATTGTAGATCTATGCTAGAATTTGCACTGTGAAGCGAGATTTAGCATGCTGTTCAGTAAGCAACAAATCTGAGTGTTGCTCACACAGGATTCATACCAACAGCCTCCTTCCAGCCTCTTTCAACGCAAATTCTAGCAAATTCACACTTGGAAGAAAAATGTTCCACGAAGCTGCATATGTAATTTATACTTTCTACATTTCTGTATATAATTTCAGGGAAAGTGGGATCAACTTAACATTATTAAACATGGTCCTATGTTATTTGCAACATAACTTCAGAAACATTTTATTACTAGAAGTATTAAAAAATGATGTACCATTTAGGATTTAAAACACACTCTAAAATGAAAAAAACAAATTATATTATAAACAACATTTTAAAAAAATTATGCTATCTCCTTCACTACAAAATCCTCCTGGGGGAAAATTATCTGTTTCTTCTTTATTGAAGGATGCTATCAGAGCACAGTGGAATTACTCATTTCCTACAATGAGTAAGAAAAATACGAGTAAGAAAAAGTATGAACATAAATGCTTTAAATTCAATTTGTCTCTTAACCCTTCTCAGTCTGTGGCCAGTTTTGAAACTTGGTGTAAATTCCTTCCTTTTTTCCTCCCTCCCTTGCTCCCTCCATCCCTTCTTCCCAGCCTCCTTCCCTTCCTCTCTCCTTGCATTTCCTTCTTCTTTCTTTTCTCCCTCCCTCCTTCTCTTTTTCCCTTAGTTCACCAGAAGCACAGATACCAGTCATTTGAATGCTTTCTGCTCATAGATACTGCCAAGCCACCTCACTCAGACTTCTGACTGGATTTAGTAGACTGGAATGAGAAAAATAGACTGTGACTGGGACGGCCACGTCTGATTTTGCAGATTTTTGCTGTGATGATGCTATCCAGCTGAGGGCCTCTAGATAGGGTTGAAATTTCGACTGTGGAATTTATTTGCCATTTTGGAATTTGCAGAAATATACTGCATATGCTAACAGTCTCCTGGCTAGCTTCCACTTCTCAACAAAGTATTTAAATATACATATGTAAAGGTGTAATATGAAGAAAATTGCATTAGATCATAAGGGATTAATTATTTTGTAAATAACTATACCATCGAATACCATACCTGGTATGAATCATCTTAATCAGATGGTATCTGTGTATATAGGTAGATAAACAAAAGAGCAGGAGTTTATTTCTCTCTAATGTATCCTTGACTCTCTAGCAATGACCTCTGAAATGTCTCTGCTGATCCAGACTTGTTTGAATCACGTGCAACATTTCAGGTTTGTTTTTTCTCTGCAAGTTTTTTTTTTTTTTTTTTTTTTTGTAAAGTACTATAACATATTGAACCAAATAGTTTTGCTTGCTTATATTGATGACACATGATTTTGGCTTTTATTCTTCAGTGGAAAATCAATGTGTCACATGGCGTTCACTAAGGAAAAGGTATGGGGCCTCTTTGTAATTCTTTGTCAGTTGATTGCTTTATCTTGATTTATGCCTTCAAACTTTTTCCCATTCAGCAGAAACTATTGTGTCGTTATCTGTGAGAGCAAAGCGATCTATACCAATTTATGCTCAGAGTGTAGCCTCCTTCCAGAACGGCTTATGGAACATATCAACTCACTATAGATTAGGGACGTAATGGATTCTTCTTTCTTAAAAGTGGCAGATTGACAATTTTAGTTCATACACAAGCTTTTATATTAACATTAAAAAATATTTGTATGTAAAATAAAAGATTATAGTTTATTATTATTCGAGGGACTCCCAGAATTTCAAGGTCTGAAAAGAAACGCAATGTTCCCGGTGGTAACAATATTGCCTAGACTTCCTTGTATCAGGACTGCCATTTGGAACTGCTGGGGAAGCTATTTTCAGAAATTATTTTCAAAACAGCATTGTCGCCTCTTGCCAAACTGAAATCTGATTGTAAACTTTTGAAAACTAGTTCCTTGGAATGGAATTCAAGATGTCTCCTAAGCAATTTTTTTAAACTCAAACATACATTTTAGCTTGCTTTATTATGTCACTGTTTGTGTAGGAATCATATTTCTATTTTTACCGTTTTGAAGTTTTTAAAGTAAACTTAAATATTATTAGGCCTGTTTTGTACTTGAATAGAAGATATATGTGTGTGTGTGTGTGTGTATATATATGTATATTAAGTTCTGGGATATATGTGCAGAACTTGCAGGTTTCTGAAATAGGTATGCACGTGCTGTGGTGGTTTACTGCACCCATCATCCTGTCATCTACATTAAGTATTTCTCCTAATACTATCCTTCCCCTAGCCCCCGGACCCACTGACATACCCCGGTGTGTAATGTTACCCTCCCTGCGTCCATGTGTTCTCACTGTTCAACTCCCATTTATGAGTGAGAACATGCGGTGTTTGGTTTTCTGTTCCTGTGTTAGTTTGCTGAGAATGATGGTTTCCAGCTTCATTCATGTCTCTGCAAAGGACATGAACTCATCCTTCTTTGTGGCTGCATGGTATTCCATGATGTTTATGTGCCATATATTCTTCATCCAGTCTATCACTGATGGGCATTTGGGTTGGTTCCTAGTCTTTGCTATTGTGAATAGTGCTGCAATAAACATATGTTAATGTGTCTTTATAGTAGAATGATTTCTAATCCTTTGGATATATACCTGGTAATGAGATTGCTGGGTCAAATGGTATTTCTAATTCTGGATCCTTGAGGAATCACCACACTGTCTTCCACAGTGGTTGAACTAATTTACACTCCCACCAACAGTGTAAAAGTGTTCCCGTTTCTCTGCATCCTCTCTAGCACCTGTTGTTTCCTGACTTTGTAATGATTGCCATCCTAACTGGCGCAAGATGGTATCTCATTGGGCCAGTGATGATGAGCATTTTTTTTTTTTTTTTTTTTTTTGAGACAAGAGTCTCACTCTGTCATCCAGGGTGGAGTGCAGTGGCATGATTTTGGTTCACTGCAACCTCCACCTCATGGGTTCAAGCAATTCTCCTGCCTTAGCCTCTTAAGTAGCTGAGATTACAGGTATGTGCCACCATGCCTGGCTAAATTTTTTTTCGTGTTTTTAGTAGAGACAGGGTTTCACCATATTGGCGAGGTTGGTCTTGAACCCCTGACCTTGTGATCCACCCTCCTTGGCCTCCCAAAGTGCTGGGAAACAAGGCGTGAGCCACCACACCCAGCCTATGATGAGCTTTTTTTTTCCATATGTTTGTTGGCTGCATAAATGACTTATTTTGAGAAGTGTCTGTTCATATCCTTTGCCCTGAATTTCCTTCTTCTTTCTTTTCTCCCTCCCTCCTTCTCTTTTTCCCTTAGTTCCACGGAAGCACATATAGCAGCCACGTGAATGGTTTCTGCTCATAGATACTGCCAAGCCACCTCACCCAGACTTCTGACTAGATTTGGTAGAATGGAATGAGAAATGATTGTTTTTTTCTTGTAAATTTGTTTAAGTTCCTTGTAGATTCTGGATATTAGCCCTTTGTTAGATGGATAGATTGCAAAAATTTTCTCCCACTCTGTAAGTTGCCTGTTCACTCAGATGATAGTTTCTTTTGCTGTGCAGAAGCTCTTTAGTTTAATTAAATCCCATTTGTCAATTTTGGCTTTTGTTCCATTGCTTTTGGTGTTTTAGTCATGAAGTTTTTGCCTATGCCTATGTCCTGAATGATATTGGCTAGGTTTTCTTCTAGAGTTTTTATGGTTTTAGGTCTTATGGTTAAGTCTTTAATCCGTCTTGAGTTAATTTTTTTATAAAATGTAAGGAAGGGGTCCAGGTTCAGCTTTCTTCATATGGTTAGCCAGTTTTCCCATCACCATTTATTAAATAGCGAATCTTTCCCCATTGCTTGTTTTTGTCAGGTTTGTCAAAGGTATGTTTTATATTTTATGGCATAAAGCCTTCTGCCAATGGGGAAAAATAACAAACATATATGGGATGAATGAAATCTGCTATGGTTAAGGTTGAGAATATTTACTGATCCTTGAGCTCGATCTCCAGGAATGTTGGAAGTAGAGAATGGAGATAATGGAGATAAAGAAAAGTTCTAAAAATGATAAAAATACAAGTCGCTTCCCATAATGTCAAAATTGTGATCTATTGGAGAATTCTGTGATACACCAAAACCTCTGTTTATACTGATGTTTGTTATTGTGTATAAGCATATCTTTATCAGGTGTAGGCTATTTCTATACTTTCATATCTTTAAATCCATGTTTCTATTCACATATATATGTGCAAATAGATGCATGTTAATATTACATATATATTTTTTTCTGTCATTAGCATGATTGCTATGATTATCATTAGCATGTGTTATTAGTATGACCAAAGTATCATCAGTATCATTTTCTTTCTAACTGCAGTGCTCCTATAATTGCTTCATTTGTACAGAGCCAGCCTACACCCACCGTTTTCCTGACTATAACTTTACCTAAATTATAAACCCTTCTAAAGCCATGAAAACCTACCAAGAATTGTGGAAGAAGCTAGGCAGCAGCCAGGCTCTGCTTTAGGAAAAGACTCCACTTTTTATCATCATGTGCCGTACTTAACTACTTGTTTTGACCTCTAAGACATTGCTCTCCTATGTTTCTATCACCTGGCTTTCTGACATTTCATGTGATTATATTTGAAAATTTAGCCTTGCTTTTCTTTTTGGCATCTCTGATATCTCTGCTGCCACAGGTAATGACAGCTTCCTCTATAACTTTTGGTGTTATCCCTGGTCAGATTATTACTGATGACAGAAGTAGATGTTTTGTGTGGATTATCTTGATACCAAAAACAAATACACATGTCACAACTCAAAAGTGACAGACTGATAACCATTATGAACTTAGATGCAACATTCTAATAGACATAATAATATACAATTCTAATATACATAATAATATACAGTATTAGCAAATTGAGTCTAGGAATATTTAAAAATGATAATGCGTTTTACCAAAATGGGATTTATCTCAAGTTGGTTTCAACAACTGAAAATCTACCATGTTGACAGAAAAAAAGGAGAAAAATCACGTGACACTCTCAATAGATGCAAAAAAGGAATTTACAAAATGCAACATATTTTTTAAATTAAAAACTCCCAGCAAACTAAGGATAGAAGAGTACATTTTCAAACTGATTATGTGTTTACAAAAAATTTATAGCAAACATCTTACTTAAAATGGTGAAAGTCTTAATACTGTCTACATAAGATGGTGAAAAATACAATGATGTCATCTCTCCCCAGTTCTTTAAAGTATTGCATTAAATATTAAATAAGTGGAAACATATACCAAGTTCATTGATAGATATTTAATACTTATGAGATGATAATTCTCTGAAATTGATCTCCACATTTAGTGTAATTCCCATGAAACCTTATAGGTCCTTTTGGATAAATTACAAAACTGATTCTAAAACAGGGAGAAAGAAAGGAGGGAAGGAAGGAGGAATGGACAGAAGGAATAAAGAAAGAGAAAAGAAAAGAAAATAAGAAATAAGTGACATCCAAGTTGGGAAGAAAGAAAAAAATATTCTCATATGATGTAAATATACACATAGAAAATTCTTAGGTATCTGCAGAAGCATGCTAGAAGCGTGCTAGAGGTATGAAGTGAATTTAACAAAGCTGTGGGATGAAAGATCAATAAATAAAATCAATTGTATTTCTATACACAATCAATACCAACTAGAAAATAAAATTATGTAAGCAATTCAACTTACAATAGCCTCCAAAATAATAAAATAGTTCAGAATAAATTTAATAAAAGGTATACCAATCCAAAATTTCTAAATCACTAATATGAGACATTGAATAGGTAGAAATATGTATCAAGTTCATTGATAAATATATATTTAATACTTATTAGAAGATAATTCTCCTGAAACTGATCTCCAGATTTGGCACAATCCCAATCAAACCTATAGGCATTTCTGGAGAAATTACTAAGCAGATTCTATTTTCTTTTAAATGCAAAAGTCTTAGAATAGCCAGAGAATGTTTTAGGAAGAGGAACAAAGTTGGAGAACTTTCCAAATTTCAAGACATTGTAAAGCTACACTAACCAATACAGTAAAGTTATTGGCATGAAGAAGACATAGTATGTATCAGTGAAACAGAATGAATGATTTAGAAAGATATCCAGACTTACATGGCCAAAGTTGCCAAAATAATTCAATAAGGAAATCAAAGTCTTTTTAAAGATGGTCCCGTTAAAACTGGATATTAAATGGAGAATATGAACTTCAGAATTATGTCACACCATATCCTCAAATTAACTCAACATGTATCATATACATAATGTAAATATAAAAAGTATAAAGCTTAATAAATAGGAAAAAATTTTAATACTCTTACTATAGCTAAAACATTTTTAGATAAGAAAAGAATAGGTGAAAATAGAAAAAAACTTTTGCAATTTAAAACATAGCATCAAAAAATGAAAAGGCAAACCACAAATTGGGACAGAATAATTTTAAATATGTCTGACAAAGAACTTGTATCTAGAATGTACACATAAGTAAAAAACTAAAGAACAAAACAAAAATAACTCATTTAACATATTATTTTGACCTAAATGGGCCAAATATTTGTACAGGCATTTTAATTTAAAAAGAGATGATGCCCAATATGCAGATGAAAAGATACTTAACATTGCTTGTCATCAGGGAAATGCAAGTTAAAACCACATTGAGGTACCACTGTACACCCACTGGAGTGGCTGACATGAGCATAACTGACCATACTACACGATGTGAAGAATTGCTGTTCACACCTGACTGGTGGGACTTCAAAATGGTACAGACATTTTGGAAAGCAGTTTGGTAGTTTCTTTTAACATTAAACTTAGTACTGATCGTATGGCTAAATAACTCCACTGCGACTCAAAATAGATAAAAACATATCTATGCCAAGCCTCATCCTTGAAGTTCATGGCAGATGTATCCATCAACTTGTAAATGGATAAACCAGTTGTGGCAAGTCCATAGTTGTAATACCACTCAACAATAAGAAGGAGTAAACTGATGATACAAGAGCAATATAAATGAATCTCAAAAGCATTATGCTCAGTGAAAGAAGCTAGACATCAAAGACACCGATGTATCATTGCACTAATAAGATACTCTAGCAAACGCAAACGGTAGCAACAGAAGCAGATTAGCAGTTGCCTGTGTTCAGGAATGGGGAAAAGATCAAATGGAAAACAGCAAAAGAAAACATTTTGTGATGATGCAGATTTTCTGTATCTTGATCATGATTGTGGTCAAATGATGATACTCATCTGCCATACCCCATTACATTGCACATTTAAAAGGGTGAATTTTACTGTGTGTACATTATACTTAAATGGGGCTGTAAATATGTTTGGAGCTTATCTGTGAAGATTAGTTGCAGAGCAGGAGTTATTTTTATAGAGTGGAAATCTGCTGAGTGCAAACTTGAGAAGGGTTGAAACAAATTAGAATCTTCTTCCAACACATTTCAATTAGAACATTCTTAGGCTGTCCTTACAGCTATGTTCTATATTGGAGTCTCTAATGAAATCGTATGTCTAACAATCTTAGCATGCTTTTAATACACAGCATATGCACGTGATTTCTGTTTTTACTCTAAAGAATACACCAGGCCAGGCGCAGTGGCTCACGCCTGTAATCCCAGCACTTTGGGAGGCCGAGGTGGGCGGATCACGAGGTCAGGAGATTGAGACCATCCTGGCTAGCATGGTGAAACTCCCGTCTCTACTAAAAAAAATACAAAAAAAAAAAAAAAAATTAGCCGGGCGTGGTGACAGGCGCCCGTAGTCCCAGCTACTTCTACTTGGGAAGCTGAGGCAGGGGAATGGCGTGAACCTGGGAGGTGGAGCTCGCAGTGAGCCGAGATTGTGCCACTGTACTCCAGCCTGGGCAACAGAGCAAGACTCCATCTCAAAAAAGAAAAAAAAAAAGAATACATTAAACAACTTTCTCAAGACTTTACTTCAAAAAGGCATGTATTTTTGCAACGTTTTTGGTAAGTCTTTATTTCAAAATGAAAAATTGAAAATAAAATGACAGTTATTTACTCAGACCTCACAAAAAAGGCCTATATGGGGAATGCATGTGGTGTGTGTGTGTGTGTGTGTGTGTGTGTGTGTGTGTGTGTGATTTGAAGAATTCAAAAAATTTTAGTGGGGTTTTGTAGCATCACTTTGATAGCATCCTGTAATTTTGTATTGTGTTTGAAATAAAGTGAAGACACTGATAAAAGAATTTGGAAAGAGTTTGCATTATTGCCTAAATTATGTGTGCTTTCCACAATGGCATGAATCGAACATCTTTAACCCATGTAACAATATATCAGAATGTATTAGGTAAAAATTAAGTAAACTGGTATAATGAAGTTAAATATTTCTAGAGGAAAACTATAGCTTTATTTTTTTTTCCTAAAATGTTTTGAGGCGATATTTACACCAAAAGATATTTTCACTGATCAATGAAACTTTTTCAAAATTTGCTTGTGTCCCATGAATATTTAATTGCATAGTGCTTCTGTGAGTTCCATTTCATTAATTTAGCATTGACAGGAGAGAAGGCAATGGCTCTGCAGCCTCTCTGGGTGTGGGATGCTTCTAGTTCCACTGGCTGATCTCTATTAGAACCATGGCCTCAATCATGCCTTTCATGCTTCTAACTTGATTTGCATTTGTTGTGTAATCCAAATTTATTCTCTTGTTTAGTAACTTCCACCAATACAAAAGCAGGTCTTTTTCCTTTCCTCTTCACCGTTGCCCCCATTTTTTCCTTTTGTCTTCCCATGATGAAAAACAAGACAGAAAACAAACTATAACAACAACAAACACCTTTTGTTTGTGGTCACCAATGCATTGTAACACTAAATTTTGTTCAAAATCTCTAGATCTAACCTCTATATCTGCTGTTCCCAGAGTTTCTAGAAGTATTCTCTAGACTGCTATGGCCCACTGACAGAAAGCCTAGCTATATTCAATTGAAAGTTATTACTGTCTGATATGGTTTGGCTGTGTCCCCACCCAAATCTCATCTTGAATTGTAGCTCTCATAATTCACATGTTGTGGGAGGGACCCGGTGGAGGATAATTGAATCATGCGGGCGGTTTTCCCCATACTCTTCTAGTGGTAGTGAATAAGTCTTATGAGATCTGATGGTTTTGTATTGGGAAACCCCTTTCACTTGGTTCTTATTTGCTGTTTGCCTGCTGCCATGTAAGATGTGCCTTTCACTTTCTGTCATAATTGTGAGGCCTCCTCAGCCATGTGGAACTGTGAGTTCATTAAACCTCTTTTTACTTTACAAATTACCCAGTCTTGGGTATGTCTTTATCAGTGGCATGAGAATGGACTAATACACTATCTATGAATGATACTTTGTTAGCCCATTTGCATTGTTACAAAGGAATACCTGAGGCTCGGTAATTTATAAAGAAATGAGGTTTATTTGGCTCCTTGTTCTGCAGGCTGTACATGAAGCATAGTACTGGCACCTGCTTCCAGGGAGGGCCTCAGGAGGCTTGCAATTGTAGTGGAAGGTGAAGGGAAACCAGCGTGTTACATGGTAAGAGAGGAAGTAAGAGAGACAGGGAGGAGGTGTCAGTCTCTTTGAAACAACCAGATCTCGCATGAACTCATAGGGTGAGAACTCATTCATTACCAAGAGGGCAGTACCAAGCCGTTCAGGAGGCATCTATCTCCAACATTGGGGATCACTTTTTAACATGAGATTTGAAGGGGACAAACATCCAAACTATGTCAGATACCAAAGCTGACAATGCTTAGGATCTTTAGTTGTTCTAGGTTCTGGGAAGAGGGAGTGAGTTAGCTTCTCACCTCTGTGATATGCTACTCTATATTATATTAGTAATTATTGTTCTCTAAAGATTCTTAAAAGCAAATAAACAAATGCAAGGCAGAACATATGAAATGCAAGGCAAATGCATTAAAAACGTTGAGTGTAAATATATAGATTTTATTTTATCTTTTTTATTATTATACTTTAAGTTCTAGGGTACATGTGCACAACATGCAGGTTTGTTACATATGTATACATGTGCCATGTTGGTGTGCTGTACCCATTAACTCGTCATTTACATTAGGTATATCTTCTAATGCTATCCCTCCCTGCTCCCCCCACCCCACGACAGGCCCCGGTGTGTGATGTTCCCCAACCTGTGTCCAACTGTTCTCATTGTTCAGTTCCTACCTATGAGTGAGAACAGGTGGTGTTTGCTTTTCTTTCCTTGTGATAGTTTGCTCAGAATGATGGTTTTTAGTTTCTGTTGCTTAACCAAATAGATTATGTAGTTTTGATTCACTGGCCATGAATTAGCTCTGCCTACATAAAATTTCTCATGAATAATTGGTTGTGGAGACTATTGTGTGTGACCCAAATCCTCCCTCAAAACTGAAGTTTGCCTAGCTATTGGGAGTGTTGTCAGATCATGCCTCTCAGCTGATTCTCTCTAGAATTTATTCTCAGGAGAACGAATTAATAATTTGTCAAGCTGATGTCCATCCTTGGGGACAACTCATATCTGAAGAATGGCCAATGAAAGGTATTAAAACTCCATATTCCTGCCTCAACTTAGGGCAACTCTGAAGGGTCACCCCAGCTTCTCAGCTCCCCCTTGAGATTAGCTGAGGTATTTGTTGTGACTGCCTCATATCTCAACTCCCTTTATCCAATTCAGCCTTTCCCCCACAGTCGTTGGTTCCTAGGAAGTTACCCAATAAATGTTCTCTACACAAATATCTCTCTCAAATCTGCTTTACAGGGAACGTGGCCTCAGACAGGTTTTCATTAGGTTCTCGGCATAACCCTGATTAGTCATTGATGTGATTCGGCTGTGTCTCCACCCAAATCTCGCCCTGAGTTGTAATTATCCCCACTTGTCAAGGATGGAGCTAGGTGGAGAGAATTGAATCATGGGGCTGGCTTCTCCCATCCTGTTCTCGTGGTAGTGAGTAAGTCTCAGGAGATCTGATGGTTTTAAAAGGGAGTTGCCCTACACAGGCTTTCTACTCTGCTACCGCTTAAGATGTGTCTTTGCTTCTTTTTTGCCTTCTGCCATGATTGTGAGGCCTTCCCAGCCATGTGGAACTGTGAGTTCTTTAAACCTCTTTCCTGTATAAATTACCTAGTCTTTATTAGCAGCATGAGAACAGACTAGTACAGTCTGTTCTATAAGTCCAAGTCGAATCACAGAGTCCTGCTTTCTGTTTTTTCTTTTTTTTTTTTTGTAGCCTATATTTCTACCAAAACTTGAGTCATATGGACTTAAAATAATTAAGCATGGCTAATATTTATTTAATATTTTATACATGCCAGGTACTGAATTTTCTAACTTTTAATAATATTTCCAAATCTCTAAAAGGAGAATTCTGCTTTTTTATAGAGAAAACAAGGATGGCTCTGAAAATTTAGCATTGGGGAAGTAGGGTGAGGGACATAGGGGGCACTTTGTGTTATTTGTGCATTTTACTATCAGTCTAAAATCAGGTCAAAATAAAAATTAAAACAACAATAAGTAGTAGAAGCAGGTTGTTAAGATTTTCAGTGCGACTCTTGAATTTTATTTTTGTTGTTTCTTTTGGAGTGCAGTGGTGGGATCTCTGCTCACCGCAACCTCCACTTCCCAGGCTCAAGCAATTCTCCTGCCTCAGCCTCCCAAGTGGCTCGGATTATGAGCACTCGCCACCACACCCACCTAATTTTTGTATTTTTTTTTAGTAGAGATGGGGTTTCACCATGTTGGCCAGGCTGGTCTCCAGCTCCTGACTTCAAGCCGTCCGCCAGCCTCGGCCTCCCGAAGTGCTGAGATTACAGGCACGAGTCGCCACGCCTGGCCCAAACTTCATATTTTAACTACTAACCTAAATTATTTTAAAAACAAAAGTCTCTTTGGACTCAAACCAGGGCAGAGTCACATTATCACGTGCATGTTTTGTGCAGGGTGAAGTGAGATTGTTATCCAGGAAATAGCTGAAATGTTTTGTTATGGATATAAATATTTCATATAAATTCTAAGCTTAACAATAGCACTTAGGTTACAATTACCTAAAGAATAGAGAACAATTTCATATAATTTTCAGCGTATCAGGCAGAATCAAAAGTACATGTACAAGCATGCAGATGAATTTCAGCAAATATAGTAGTGACAATGCCCAACAGAATATCTGCCCCCCACCCTGACCCTGCTTCTTGCTCTTTCAGTGTCCTAAAGATAGAACAAAATGGTTCAGGCATCCAGCTTGTCCCCTCCACACTTCACACTTTTACTTAATAGCATCTTAACACTTGTAATCTTTCAGATGTTTCTAATTCTTTCTGGTAGATCCCAGGAGTGAGGAATGAGGAAGAATGTTTTTGTTTAAATAAGGTTGCTTAATTAAAAAAAAAATTTAGTTTTAAAATATTTTAATTATTTTATAAAATTTTTGTGGGTACATAGTAGGTGTATATATCTGTGGGGAACATGAGACGTTTGGATACAGGCATGCAATGTGAAATAATCCCATCATGAGGAATGGGCTTTCCATCCCCTCAAGCATTTATCCTCTGAGTTAAAAAACATTCCTTGGGAGGCCGAGGTGGGCAGATCGCTTGAGGTCAGGAGTTTGAGAGCAGCCTGGCCAACATGATAAAACCGCGTCTCGACTAGAAATACAAAAATTAGCCAGGTGTGGTGGAGAGTGTCATCCCAGCTACTCGGGAGGCTGAGACAGGAGAATCATTTGAACCTGGGAGGTGGAGATTACAGTGAGCTGAGATCACGCTCATTGTACTCCAGCCTGTGACAAGAGAGAAACTGCATCTCAAAAACAGACAAAAATTTACATTCTTTAAGTTATTAAAATTTAAAATCCGGAAAGATTTTTTTTTCCAAACCTTTTTCAAAGAAAAAAAAATAGAAACAAATACACTTTCTACTGATTTCCAACATGTATTTCTAGCATGTGTTAAGATGAAAAATTGATTTTAGGTTTAATACAAAGCATAGCATAATGTAATGCAAAACAAGATTGTAATGATCAAGGAAAATAACATTAGTGCCAGTTTGCTTCAATTTGAAGCATTGGATTAAAATGAATTAGGTTATATTCCAACATGCTTATATTGAATTTCTTTTTTCTCCAATTGGTTTCTTTTTTTTTAAAGGGGAATGTTGCCTTTGTAAAAGGTTTCCCTATTATATTCAATTGTTTTGAGATGCGTTTAATAGGAAGTTTTTATGTTTTGTTTTTGATGTATACATGTTATGCTTTTATGATGAGTTTGATATTTGGTGCTCTACATGCAAAGCAAATGTAATTTCTCAGCTTTTTTATTTTTTAAAGCCCTGGGAAGCAACATAATAAAGTAGAAATAGTATCAAGACAGGAGTTAGAATACCTGGATTCTAAAATTTAATTTTTCCATCAAGGGATCTAGTGACTTTATAGGTGTTCCTTGGTTTTCTGATGACCTGATTCCTCAAAACAATAATAAAATGATCTGTAAATTGTTTCTAATTCTAAAACTATAAACTTTGTTTTAAAAATTATAATTCATTGAACTCTATAATTCTTGCATGTTGTAAGGGTCACAAAAATCCCTTTTAAGAAACTAAAATAAACTATTTTCATATCTTAAAAATACCCTCCTTATCTTTTTTTGTATGCTGACAAGAATTCTAACTATTTTCCAGCCCCTAAAAACATGTAAGATCACAGTTTATATTTTATTATTGACTTTCAGATAATTAACATTTTACTGATAGATATGAACAAATGTACTCTAATAGAGCTTAGCCATTAGTTTATTTCTCTCTTTTCAATATCAATGAAAAGTATTGATTTAACAATAACAATGAATTAATTGCCTGAAAGAAATGAAACGTAAGCAGCAAAAGTGAACTTTTTAGTATAACTCCCCTTGTAAACATTGACTTAGTTCAAAGGGAGCTTATTTTTTTTTTAAGTGCTAATTCATGTCTATTGGTATAGATACAACCTTTTGTTCCTTGAAAATAGTTCCTACTATACTCCAGACACTATGCCACTTGGTGGAGATATTAACACGAATAGTAGATGATCATTGCCCTCATGGAGTTCATTTTAAAGAAGGCAAAGTGAGACAGACACACAAGCAAATAACTACAATACAAAGGGGATGGCATCTGACTACACATGGTGGTGTCACGGAAGGTGTTGTTTTGTTTAGGTTTTGAATAATGGGTAGGAGATGGCCCATGTTGAGAGTGGGAGTTGGAAATTAAAAAGATGAGAAGGTCTCTGCAAATCTACATGGTTGGGAAGTAGCATGCTGACATGGGAAACAACTAAAAAGTTCCAGAACGCACGGTTTATAAAGCTTGAGTCAGAGAGGGCTAGACCAGTAGCCAGATCAAGGATGTCTCAGATGTTATAGTCATGAATTAGTGCATTGACCTGTAGGCCATGGGAGCCATTGAAGGTTTCAATCAGGTAAGAGTTCTTTAGATAGGCTGCTGTCTTGGCTGTAAGGGGGAGACGTTTGAAGTAGGGCTATAGCTAAAAATATACAGACATTTCTTCCTCTCCACAGCCCTGCTGGCATCTGTTGTATTTTGACTTTTTAATAATAGCCATTCCAACTGGTATGAGATGGTATCTCATTGTGTTTTGACTTGTACTTTTCTGATGATTAGTGATTCTAAGCATTTTTTCATGTATTTGGTGGCCATTTGTATATGTTATTTTGAGAAGTGTTTGTTCATGTCATTTGTCTATTTTTTAATTGGGTTATTTTTTTTTTTCTAATTGATTTAAGTTCCCTGTAGATTCTGAATATTCAACAACGAACAAAAACCAGAAGTAATAAATACTCAGGACACACACACACACACACACACACACCCCAGGTTAGAGACCTAGGTAAGAGACCACCAACCACCAGGATCTAAACTGGGAACGCAGTCTAGTACAGACAGAATGAAAAGGATTCATGAAATATCTAGAAAGTGACATTAATGAGATTTACATGTATGGAGTGAATAGGGAGAAATAGGGATCATTCAGGATTCTGGTGGGAATAACAGGAGGAGCCATTAGTTGAAATTTAGAAGTGGGAGAGGGAGTTTTAGGGAGAAAGATGCGTTGTTTTTTAGCTATTTCAAACCCTTGAAGCTTCTGTGGGACATCTAAGTAGAAATAACAGTCTGTGGGTTGGGACAATAAAGGAAAAAAATTGGTTGAAGTCTAGGGGAAAAGTATAGAGCAAAGAGATTTAAGATAATAAACGTATGGGGTAGTTGAAAATGTGGGACTGGATTACAAAGGAAGAATGATTTCAGTTATGAAGCCCAAAGGCGGACAGTAGAAATGGGTGACTCCTTGAGGTGTTCATATGCATCTCTTATTGTGTGAATAAAAAAAAATTATCTGTTCTTTCCTAAAGATATCTTCAACCTGTTTTTGGATACATATGGGCACTGCTTTTCACTTTCTCAGCCCCATTTCTTATTTTAGCCTCTGCTGCAGCAATCAGTTCTGCACAGGCTTTGACCCAGGCTTTGACTCATTGGTGCAGGTGTGATATGACACTTAACCTGGAATGGCCCACAGTTTGTGGCTCCTCTCACTTAACCAGGTGGGATACGCATGCAGGTGTAACCTAGAAGCTTGGTAGAGTTTATGCTCATGGGGCAACCTGTGACCAGTCAAAAATAAAGCCCTTTCCTCCTCCCAGTTGACAAGTCTTGCATTATGTAATAAGACTCCTTAGAAAGCCTATTAGGTTCCAATGTGGCATTAAGCAACTTGATAAGGTATCCCATAATCAGCCTTCCTTTCTTCCCTCATTCCTCTGTCTCTCACTCTTTCTTCCTAAGTTAACTTCTTAGATAAAATACCAACTTTCTATATTTTGCTTCACATCAGGGAAAATAATTGTATATCACATTTCAAAAGCACATAAAAAGGAAGGTTACTGTATAGAAAATTTGTCTTTAATAGATTAAGCTGCAATTTTCCAAATACTTTAAAATTTTATTTCAGATATGTTTTTCATTTTTATAAGCTTCATCTAAAAGCAGAGTTCATCTAAGAATATACCTAAGGGCATATTACATAAAATATTTTTTAAATTTCAATAGTTTAGCTAGGATTCTTTCAAAATTGAGAGGATCTACAAATATTTCTAATACATTAGTTTTCACTCTTAAGGCTGAGTCAAGAACAAAGCTCCTAAACTTTGCACTGGTGATTGAAAACATTTTAAAATTGCTATTTAATTCGTTCCTTTATTTTTAAAAAAATTTCACATTATAATTATATAGATTTATGGGATACAATTTGATGTTTCAATGAATATGTATGTTGTATAATGATCCAATAAGGATAGTTAGCATATACATTACCTCATGCAGTTATCATTTCTTTGTAGTAAGAAAATTCAAAATCCTTTCTTCTAGATACTTTGTAATATACAATACTTTACTTTTAACTATAGTCACACCCTGCTGTGCAAAGAACACTACAACTTATTCTTCCTATATAATTGTGATTTCATACCTGTTAACCAATCTTCCTCCATTTTCCCCTTGCCAATTCTTCCTCACTGTTTGGTAACCACTATTCTACTCTACTTCTCTATTAACTATTTTTTTTAAGATTCCACATATGAGGGAGATCATGCGGTGTTTGCTTTCTGTGTCTGGCTTATTTCACTTAACATTATATCCTACAGGGTCATCCATGTTGTTGCAACTGGCAGAATTTCATTCATTTTTATGGCTAAATAGTATTTCATTGTGTGTGTATCCATATATATATATAAATATATATAATTATACATAATTATAAATATGTAATTGTATATAATATATAATAGAACATATAATATACATGTAATTATAAATATATAATATATAAATATATATATAAATGGCCTTCACTTATTTGTTTTTAGACACATAGGTTGATTCCATATCTGATTATTAGAAATAGTGCTACAGTAAACATGAGAGTGCAGATATTTCTCAAACACAATGATTTCATTTCCTATGGATATATACCCAGTAGTGGGATTGCTGGGTTATGTGATCAAATGATTGTTTTTTTATTTTTTATTTTTAAATGAACTTCTGTAAAGTTTTGCTTAATGGTTGTACTAGTTTACAATCCCATCAACAATGTGTAGGGGTTCCCTTTTCTCCACTTCCTTGCCAACTCTTTTTGTATTTTGCCTTCTTGATAATAGCCATTCTAATGGGTAAACTGGTATCTCATTGTGATTTTGATTTGCATTTCCCTGATGGTTAGTGATGTTGAACATTATTATTTTTTTATTCCTCTTGGCCATTTCTATATTTTCTCTTGTGGCATGTCTATTAGTGTATTTTGGGCCCCCGCCCCTTTTTTTTTTTCGATGTAGTCCTGCTCTGTTGCCCAAGTTGGAGTGCAGTGGTGCAATCTGGGCTCACTGCAACCTCCACCTCCCTGGTTCAAGCAATTCTCCTGGGTCAGCCTCCTAAGTAGCTGGGATTACAGGCACACACCACCACATTTGGCTAAATTTTTGTATTTTTAGTAGAGAAGGGATTTCACCATATTCGTCAGGCTGGTCTCAAACTCCTGGCCTCAGGGAATCTGCCTGCCTCAGCCTCCCAATTTGGCCCATTTTTAAATAAGTCACTTATGTTTTTGCTGTGGAGTTGTTTAAGTTTCTTAAATAATCTGGGCATTAACTCCTTAGCAGATGTATAATTTGCAAATATCGTATCCCATTCTGTAAGTAAGCTGTCTCTTCACTCATATTAAGTTTCCTTTGCTGTGCAAAAGCTTTTTAGTTTGATGAAACCCCATTTATGTATTTTTGCTTCTGTTGCCTGTGCTTTTGACGTCTCATTCAAAAAATTCTTACCCAGCCCAGTCATGGAGAATTTCCCGTATGTTATCTTCCAGTAGTTTTTCATAGTTTTGAATTTTACATTTAGGTCTTTAATTGAGTTTGAGTTGATTTTTGTGTAAGTTAAAAGATAGAGGTCTAATTTCATTCTCCCACATGTGGATATCCAGTCTTCCCAGTACCATTTAATGAAGAGACTGTCTTTACCCCTATGTGTGCTCTTGACTCCTTTTTTTGAAAATCAGTTGACTTTAGGTATGAGAATTTATTCCTGAGCTGTATATTCTGTTCCATTGGTCTATATGTTTGCTTTATGCCAGTACCATGCTGTTTTGCTTACTATGGCTTTGTAGTATATTTTGAAGTCAGGTAGAGTGGTGCTTCCAGCTTTGTTATTTTTGCACAGGATTGCTTTGGTTATTTTGGGTCTTTTCTGGTTTCATACAAATTTTAGGGTTTTTTTTTTTTCTATTTCTGTGAAGAATTTCATTGGTATTTTGATGGGGATTGCATTGAATCTGTAGGACATTTTGTTAGTATGGTCATTTCAACAGTATCAGTTCTTCCAATCCATTAGTATATAATGTCTTTCGATTTTTTGTGTATTGTAATTTTTTTCAATCAGTGTTTTATAGTTTTCATTGTAGAGATCTTTCATCACCTTGATTAAATTTATCTGCAGATTTCTTGGTAGCTATCATAAATGGAATTCTTTTCTTGATGAGTTTTTCAGGTAGTTCACTATTAGCATATAGAAACACCACTGAATTTTCTGTGTTGATTTTGTATCCTACAACTTTACTGTTTGTTTATTATTTCTAGTAGCTTTTGGTAAAGTCTTTAGGGTTCTCACTCTATATATCTATAAGTATATATAGAAAGAACCCCAAAGAGAGATCATATATATCTATATGATCATATGTATATGTGTCACATACATATATATATGATCATATTTTCTACAAACAGAGACAATCTGATTTCCTTCTTTCCAGTTTGGATCCCTCTTATTTATTTCTTTTGTCTGGCTAGGACCTCCAGTACTATGCTAAATAGAAGTGGTGGAAGTTGACATCCTTGTCTTCTTCCATATCATAGAGGGAAAGCATTGAACTTTTCTCCATAAATATGATGTTAGCTGTGGTTTTGTCACATATGGCCTTTACTGTGTTGAGGTACCCTCCTTCTATACCTACTTTGTTGACAGTGTTTATCATGAAGGAATGTTGACTTTTGTCTAGTGCTCTTTTTGCATCTGTTGAAATGATCACATTGTTTTTATTTTTCTTTCTATTATGGTGGTGTATCATATTTACTGATTTGTGCATGTTAAACCATCCTTCCATCCCTGGGATGAATCCCACTTGATCATAGTGAATAATCTTTTTAGTGTGCTGTTGAAGTCAGTTTACTATTATCTTGTTGAGAATTTTTGTATCTATGTTCTTCAGGAATATTGGCCTGTCATTTTCATTTTGTGTGTGTCTTTGGTTTTAGAATCAGAGTATTGTGAGCCTCATAAAATGAGCATGGTAGTATTCCTTCCTCATTACTTTTGTGGAAAAGTTTGTGGATAATTGGTATTCAACTGTTTGGCAGAATTCAGCAGTGAAGCCATCAGGTCCTGGGTGGTGGTGGTGGTGGTTTTGATGGAAGATGTTTTATTACTGTTTCAATTTCCAAACTCATTATTGATGTGTTCAGATGTTCTATTTCTTCACAATTTAATCTTGGTAGTTGTATGTGTGTAGAAACTTATTCATTTTATTCTACATTATCAAATTTGTTGGCATATAGTTAAGAGTAATATCTTACAATCCCTTGTATTTCTGTGGTGTATCAGTTGTAATGTCTCCTTTTTCATCTTTTATTTATTTGAATTTTCTATCTTTTTGTCTTAGTTTAGCTAAAGGTTTTGTCAGTTTACCTTTACACTTTTTTTTTTGTCTTTTGAAATATTTTTTAGTGTCTGTTTCATTTACATCTGCTGTGAGCTTTATTATTTCCTTCCTTCTACCAATTTTGGGTTCAGTTTGTTCTTGATGTTCTTGTTATTTGAAGTGTATAATTTTGCCGTGTAATTTGAAAATCTTTCTTCTTTTTTGATTTACGCTTTTACTACTACACTTTTCTATTAGAACTGCTTTTGCCATGTTCCATAGGTTTGGGTATGATTGATTTTCATTCTTACTTGTCTCAGTGACTTTTGAAATTTTCCTATTAAAGTCTTAATTAGACCCATTGGTTTCTTGGGTGCATGCTATTTCATTTCCACGTTTTTATAAAATTTCCAAGGGCTTTCCTGTTGTTGAATTCTGACTTATATCATTGTAGTCAGAAAAGATACTTCATATAATATCTGTCGTCTAAAATTTGTTAAGACTTACTGTGTGCCCTAATATGATTGGTCCTGGAGAATGTTTGATGTACAGTTGAGAATAATGTGTATTCTGCAGCTGTTGGATGATGTATTCATACTGCTGATAAAGACATACCCGAGACTGGGTAATTTACAGAGAAAAAGGTTTTTGTGGACTCACAGTTCCATGTGACTGGGGAGGTCTCACAATCATGGTGGAAGGCGAAAGACACGTCTTACGTGGTGGCAAACAAAATAGAAATGAGAACTGAGTGAAAAGGGTTCCCCCTTATAAAACCATCAGATCTTATGAGACATACTCACTACTACAAGAATAGTATGGGGGAAACTGCCCCCATGATTCAGTTATCTCCCACTGGTTCCGTCCCACAACGTGTATGAATTATGGGAGCTGTAATCAAGATGAGATTTGGGTGGGGATATAGAGCCAAACCATAACAGATGAGATCTTCTTTATCTGCTAGGTCCATTTGGTCTGTGGTATAGTTTGAGTCTGTCATTTCTTGGTTGATTTTCTCTTCAGATAATCTGTCCATTTTTAAAGTGGAATGTTGAAGTTTCCTACTAATATTGTATTGCAGTCTATCTCTACCTTTAAATCTAATATGTGCTTTGTATATCTGGGTGCTCTGGTATTGGGTACCTATATAGTTGCACCTAAGATACGTTACGTCCTCTTGTTGAATTGGCCCCTTTATCATTATACAGTGACACTCTTTGTTTTTTTAAAATAGTTTTTTACTTAAAGCCTTTTAAAATCTGCCATGACTGTGGCTACTCCGGCTTGCTTTTCATTTGTTTGCATAAAATATATTTTACCATCTCTTCACTTTCCGTCTATTTGTCTTTAATAGTGAGGTAAGTATCATGTATGCAGCATATAGGGGGGTTTTGCTTTCTAAATCCATTTCTCCAATTTATATCTTTTAATTAGAGTTTAATCCACTTATATTAAAGTTTATTATTGATAAATTAGGACTTCCTTCTACCATTTCATTAATTGTTTTTTAGATTACTTGTTCAGGTCTTCCTTTCTTATTGTTTACCTCTGTAGTTTGGTGATTTTCTGTGGTGCTAAGCTTTGTTTCTTTTCCCGTTTTTGTTTTTGTATCTGCTGTAATTTCTTTCTTTCTTGTTAGTGAAACTAACATACAGAGTCCTATGTTTATAACAGACTATTTTAAACTGATAACAACTTAACTTTTGTCACATAAAAATACTCTTGACTTTTCCCCTCCACTCATGAAATTTATATTTTTGTTACCTTACGTTACATCTTTATGAATGGTAGACTCCATAGAACATAGAATCTATGTCACAGCCAAATCAATTCTTTAATGGCAACATTAAAGCAGCCCAGAGAATGTGAAAAATTGGTGTGGCTGTATTTAGCTTTTAAAAACTATATTTCATAACGTTTTCATTAAAAAGCCTTTATAAGTTTGCTAATGCCTAATCTTTACAACCAGCCGCTGTAGACTTCACAAGATTAATATATTATTTCAATAGTAATTGAAGCAGAATTTTTGTTGCTGTTCTTGCCCTTAGAGATTGTGTGTTATCCTCAGATGTAATTCTTTGTTTTTTTTTTTTCATGTTGTTACACATAGTTATCAACAATCAATGTGAGAATAACCTTTGAACATTTTCAAGCATTAAGATTTGTTTATCCAGCTGCACAATTAGACAACCAACACTCTTGGGTCTTTACCTCTTGCCCTGGGGACAGAATACACCTGATTATTAACTTAAAAGTATGATTGGAATTGTATCAATTTTTCTTGGTCACCTAGTTTTAGAAATACGTAATAACAATAAGCTTGGGTCTTCTTCTTCAGAAGCCTAGGAGGTGAAGTGATGGTTCTCCGAAGAGGCTGAAAACAAAGTATGTGTTTTCACAAGGCTTAATAGAACATGTTAAGACACAGGCCATTAACACAAAAGTGAAAGAAATGAAAAAAAAGTATGAAAGTAAGGATTTGAAAAGGGCAGTTTTATTTTTAACTCTAAGATTCATATGAATTATGTGAAAGTAAATGTCCTATCCTTAAAATTAGCCAAAGGAAGCACTTTAATCATCAATATGATACGACTTTTCATACTCCTATCTAAAGATATCCTAAACTAAGATCCAGTTTTCTAAGAAAAGACCTTTTACTCATGCTTTAAGGCATGTAAAATGATATTCCCACCACATCACATCATGCTGTTTACATGTATGATTTAAACTGCATTTATTCTTCAACTCATTGGTTCCTTAGGCTTCTTATCTTTCCTTGCATGCTTAGATAATTTTATGTAAAATTCATTTTTAGAAGTTTAGTTGCTGGGCACCTGTAGTCCCAGTACTTTGGGAATTCAAGGCAGGTGGAATGCTAGAGTCTGGGAGTTTGAGACCGGCATGGGAACGATGACAAGCCCCATTTGTACAAAAATAAAAATATTAGCTGGATATGGTGGCACATGCCTGTGCTACTCCAGAGGCTGAGGTGGGAGGATGGCTTGAATCCAGGAGGCAGAGGCGTAAGTGAGCCAAGATCATGCCCTGCACTCCAGCCTGGGCAATGGAGCCAGACCCTGTTTCAAAAAAAAAAAGTCTGGTAAGATTTGATTTCTATGTGGTTCAGAACTAGGAGAGCTCCAGGGCTAATGACTTTAAAAATGGTCATTGCTACTTGCATTTTCTATGAAGCCAGCATACATGCAACATGCAACTTAAAAACCAAGCTATTTAATATGTGGCTTAGATTTCAGGTTGCCTTTGAGGTTTGATTATTGCAGAGATCAACTCCCAGACCAAATAGATTAATTCTGCATTTGGTCTCTTTATCATATGAAACATCCCAGCCTTGGGTATAAATTAAGAGCAAATATAGGCGTCCTTGTCAGGTGGTTGCTTCTCTGCACCTCCCATAGGTGGCCGTGAACTAAGACCATCGAGAGAAGTCAGAATAGTATCTTAGATGACATTAAATTATGTTACAGTAACTCATGAACTCTTGTCAGTGAGCTTGCAGCATTGCTGGAGCATACCTCTTAGAATCCAAGGGATGAAAAGCAGGTACAAATAAATTGCATATTGAGTGACTTTCAGACTGCCCTAGTATTAATTTTGTTTCAATGTTGAAATGTTGTCATTGAAGAAGTCCTAGATTCCACATGAGCTTATACACTGAGAGTTCACAATGAGATGCAGCATTATTTTTAACTATAATCTAGGTAATGTGAGGAACTGGAGAAAGCAGAATAGATTCTTAGGAGGTAGAAATAAATAGAGAGCTCATCTAAATTACAAATAAATTTTTTGTGTAGGCTTTAACTGGTTTTACAGGAGGCTACAAGGTACAAACTATGAATCCTCAATAGACTAGGGAAAACATAGCAAAAATTTTGTGAGCAATAAAATAAATAAATGTATGCATACTGTATTCTCTCCACATCGCATGGTTGAATAGATAGAAATTTGATTTAAGAGCAATTGATGATTCACTCTTATCTCAGTTATTAGGTCAAGTAATTTATATTTCTAGGACTTTTATTTGCATGCATGTGAAAAATTATAAAATATCTCAGTTATCAGGCAAAGAACTTTATATCCCTGGGAATCCACTTGTCCTTTTTAACACAGAACTTAGATTAGATTATTAGCTCTTAAATTTTCCTAATTATCAGAAAATCCTAAAGTCTTATACAAAAATGCAGATTCCCTACAAGCACCAATATTGAAAGCTCCAGAGGAGAATCCTAAGAATCTGTATTTTTAGCAAAAGCTGGTAGTGGTTCTGATGGTAAGAAAGACAAATTGGGGAAACATTAGATTAAATGATGTGTGAAGTAAGTGCCATGTGATTGAATGTCACAATTTATTTTAAAAATTTCTTGAGATGAATTGTAAATGTGACAATTCATTCTAGCTTATCTCCTAAATAGCATCAAGGACCCTATATTCTATCTTTAAATTGCATTACAAAGATGCTAGCTTAAATGCAGTCAGTGGAAGGTAGCTGAATTACAAAAAATGATGGTGTGTCTTAAAGTTAATAAGAGCTTTTGTTAATGGTGAAGATTTTATCTGTGCTTTTAGTTCGGTAGAAAGGAGAGGGTGTCAATGCACTATTCCTTTCTAGTTGGTAGAAAACTGACTGTATTAGTTTGCTGTTACTATCTCTATAGAATATTCCACACCTCCTTCCCTTTATTTTATCTACTTAGCAAACAGTTCTATCCTTGATTTTGTTCAAGTAGATTTCCTTTCCTGATAACCATATTTTGATAACCAGCTAGCATAAATATTCAGACACATGTAGAGTTACATTTTCATTTTGTATTAATTAACTGGCATTTTGTTTTATGGTTACTTTCTGGGGATACTGTCCACTGAAGACCAGATGCAAGCTGAATATAGGGGGAGACACTATAAGAGGCTGGCATGAGGCACTAGTGCTTATTTTCTTCTACTGTAAAATGCCTGAGCATGAAGGGGAAAAGGCCTGGGTGTAATTTGATCTGGAATTTCTGACCTAATGCTTTAAAGGGATTTCTGATTTGAGGCACTGCTTGAGACAAACTCATCCTCTTAAATGGGAGCCTGGGGCAGTGGCTGGACACCAGAGTACAAGAACAAAAAGTAGAACTCAGGCTTATCTTGTGAGAAATGAAGCTGAGGTGACTGCTTGAATATTTACTCCAGGCATAACTGAGATAAAGGACCATCCTGCTGAGCTGCCAGATAATGCAATGAGAATGGTTTTGATAACTAATTCCCAGTTTTCAGGGAAAGTAGTATACTAATTTTTCAGAATTGAATACTTAATTTTTATTTTTGTATGTACAGAAATATACTTGATGAGTTTGGGAAAAGCATTAATGGACAATTTCATCAGTTTGATATATAGAGATGCTCTCTGTCACTTACCTTAATATGAATATGTGGCTCTATACAACAGTGTGTTTCTTTTTTCTTTAGTTGTGTGACTTACTGCCATCAAAAATCCCATTATACAAATGTGTATAATGAGAAAGGCTGCAATGTAGTTTAGTGAAATTATGATGAAAAATGTTTAGCAAAACTTTGACCAAATATATAATCAAAAATAGTTAATTTGCACAGCTAGTCTACATAGTACCTAGGATCTCATGAACTGAAGATCCAGAAAGTTCTTGCAAATGGAATTTTTTTAATAGAAAAGCCAAAGGGCTTTCATATGCCACATCTTCACAAACTGAAATAGAAATCCAAAATCAAAAAGCCTTAAGAAATTTATGATCCTCAACATGTTGAAAAATTAAATTACTTCATTAGAAATATTATCTTAGCATTTATCACATTAAGAAATCACATAAGTAATGAAATATCTCTTAAATATTCAAGGATAACTTGGGTTGCAAGGTCTAAACCACCAAAAAGATTTTACTCTAGATTTCTAGAATTCAAATTATCTATTTTTTTCAAGTAGTTAAGGAGTGATGTTTAGTTTCTATGTTAAAGGGTTTGCAACATTTATGAATATTCCTGTGTTCTTATGATTCTTTGGTCTTGTAAGGTCTGTTATATATATTAGTCTTATTGTGAAGAGAAATGTATGTTAAATTATAGACTTTGATGAGCTAAATTCCCCTATCCCTGAACTACATTATAATGTACACATTATGTCACAGTTATTGTTCAACATACCTTCAAATACCATTTTGGGAATCAGTAGCTTAGGTGACACCAAAGCATTTCCATGTGTAAGTAATAAAAAAGATAGCATTAACATTATGTTGTTATTTTCAAGGAAGTCAAATTTGAAGAGCAATTACAAAGTGGACAAGAACTTGACAATAAAAAACTTTAAAGTTACATTTCAAATAAAATACTATAATTTTAAAGAAGAAAATGTTATTAACAGCATTAGTTTTTGTTAAAATAAAAACTTTACCCACATTAAATTTAACATAATTTAATTGAGCAAGGAAAGATTCATGAATTGGGCAGCACTCAGAACCAGGAGTGGTTCAGAGAGCTCCACCCTATAACATGGGCAGGCAGTATTTGTAGACAGAAAAAAGAAGTGATGTACACAAACAGCTTGATTGCTTAGAGCTCAGCATTTGCCTTATTTGAGCATGATGTGATAAGGCGTTTGCTTTATATGGACATGGTCTAATCATTTGTGTTGAAGTTTGGCTGCTGTGATTGACTGACACTCGGCTATGAGAGTATACTCTTAGTTAATTGCAGGTTGTTTACATACTAAGTTAGATTGCTGTTTGTTATGTAGGGATTCAAAGTACTAAGGTACTAAGTATGGAGGAAGCTTTAGGCCAAATTTAATCTGATAGTTTCAAAAGCAGTTATTGTTTTCACTAAAATGAGATTTTAAAATCTAAATTGAAAAAAGTGTTTATTTTGGAAAAACATTTATTATACAGAACTTGTTCCTCTTGTAAGGGTCTAAGGTCAGTTACGTAGTGAATATTAAGGTGCCATGAAAAAAAAAAAGTGTGACACATGTAGAAAATATTGTATTATTATTATAATGCTAACCACTTGGTAGATGTTACAATTTTATGGTAACAATAGTTATTTAAATATAAATAACTGTCTAAATTGGTTTTGTATTATTTGTATAGCTTCCTCTGTCATTTAACACCTATTAGTGACTATGTGATCAGTAAAAAAAGATAAGAAGCCTAGTAAAAGAGAGAGTGAAAGTAAAAATTTGAATCATTTGGACCTTGTAAACCAGTCAAGAATTAGACTCTTTGACTGTTTGGACATCATTTAACCAATGGTCTTTCTGTGGGCCTATGGATGAGTTATTTAAATTTTTTGGGTCTCATTTATTCAAATGTAAAATAAGAATTTTGGATTCTAAATGTTCTCTATGGAGCCATTTAGTATTAAAATGATAGATTTAAAAAAATATGTTGTAAGACTGGCCACAACTAATAGCTATTATACAGATATGTAACATATATGATATACATGTATATCAGATATGTAACATACATATGTATCTTATATGTGTATATATGTTTTAATTTATATTATATATTATTTTATAATATGAATTATATATTATGTATTATTGATAAGATAAATTAAAACGTACACGTGTGTATATATGTCTGCGCACATACACATATATGCACACACATGTGTCTGTGTGTATATATATTTTAATTCATCTAACAAATGATATTGATATTACTCCAGATAGAAAGTGATGCTTGATAAATAACTGAAGATTGAAGGAAAGGACTTGGAAATGCAGGCATAAGTTGGGGAATGGAAAAAGGAGGACGGTCATGGCAAAGCATATAAATGTAGGTAGAAGTCGAATTGGAATTCAGGAACTAGGCCATGTAATGAAGAGAAAGACACAGTTTCAAAGCAAAAGGATGCAGGATTTGTCGGCAGTTTAGATAGTAGTAATATTATAATATTATTAATTATAGTAATACTAAGTAGTAGTTTAGTTAGAAATATTAACGTAATCAGTATCTTTGGCACATATTTGTTTTTTCCATAGTTTTATGTCATGTAAAACAGGTGGGATGTGGCATGGCACCAAGTGTAACACCAACAGTTTTAGTTGAAAGGAGAAGTTTCATTTTTCCTTAAAATACATTGAGAGCTTATAATGTGCTAGTTACTGTGCTGGATGCTGTGTTTGCAGCCCTTGTGTCCTTCAGTGTCCCTCCTGAAGGTTGCCCTTAAAGTCTCATAAGGAAGACAAACACTAAACGCACAAATACTTATGTGATTATGAACTATGAGAAGTTTGTAAAAATAAAAAGAAAATAAACCTCGCCTTGAGTGGTCAAGGAAAGCTTCTCTGAGGAAGTAACATCTAACCTGGAACTTCAGATAGAACTTCTATTTCACAGTAACTAATGGGTGGGTATATGGGACACTGAGCTAGAACAAAACACAAATGTGGGTTAGTTAAGGTTTAAGTAGTGTTTAAATCTATCATTTTTTTTTTTTATTTCTGCTTTAGGTCTGCATCAGTGTTAAGCTGCTACATAGAAACATAAAAATAGCGGTAAAAATGGGATTTGGTGTCTCATTTTACAAAGAGAATGAAAGGCTTATGATTTTTGTAAAAATACTCGTATATTAAAAATAATAAGTTAGAGTTCAACTCTTTTCTTTAAAAATACCTTTAATGGTATGGAAGATAAAATATTTAGTCTGTTGATGGGAAAAAATAACATTTAATAATTTTAAAACTATGCTTCCTAAATAAGAATTTAATTTTGGCATGTGTGAGCCTATTGATTGGACAGTATTACATTGTATTCTGTTAAAATCTTATTATACCTTATTAGGTCATTTTTAAATAATAATAACATAATTTACTGAAAATTTTAATCAATAGCTCTGAACCGTCTTCACCTTTTTCTTGAGTATCAGCTGGACCTTTTTAAATTAAATCCTTCTTTGTAATCTTTGATCAAATAGGTTCCATATAATTTTTAGGATTGGAAAAACTGAAACTGATTTGTTCTCATTCACATAATATATGAGATGCGAAGTGGGTTACAGGGTATATGGGTTCTCTGAGGGTATTTTAAAATAGCATGTGAGTATGCAGAATTTCAAGTAGCAAACTAATTTCAAGATGATCAACATTTATTCTTTTTAAATTTTACTTAGGTTTCAGGAAGGCATTGTTATATATTGGAGGCAAAAACAAAAATGTGCCCCAATTTTGGCCTTTTTTTTTTTTTTTTTTTGTGCGTCTAAAAACACACAGAGGAAAATGGAACTGAAATGAACTTTGTGGTTTGTGAATCCTTTAAAAACCACAAAAAGCAAATTAATCTCATATGACTTGAATACTTAGAGATGATCTGTATGATGATATGTGTAATGTAAGACATTTGTTTACATTCCAAAGTAAAGATCAGCTCCCTACATCCTCCCTCTCTCTCTCCCTCCCCCTCCCTCCCTCCCTGTCTCTCTCTCTCTCTCTTTCAATGTGTGTATTCTCTTTCACTCAGTAAGATTAGCAGAAAGAATTCTATGTAAGTAAAAAAACATGTCTGAGGTTTTGAATGACCCAATTTCTTAAACTTTTTTTGATTTCTGTTTTGATATTGTTATTATTTACTCTCTGCCCTCAACACAGCAGAGGCCTTGATGGGAAAAGATTTTGTGGGCAAGCAACAGGTGGGTAGTTGAATATGGAAGACTCTAACAAATGAGACTCCTTCTTCAGAAGAGTATAAAATGAGACATTTTATTAGGGGAAGGGAGGCTGAGTTGATTTAACCATTCCAATGTGCAGATATATTAGAAGACAATTAAAGGATCATAATGCTTCCACAAATGAAATATTTCAACCATGCAGCACCATCCAGCTGCGCTGTTTGGAGGTAATTCTCCATGGATTTCTTCTGTTTGGCACAGTCCAGCCTTTGAGCAAAGGGCATATTTAAATGGTCTTTACCTTGCGACATTTGCTTACATTCCAGAGTAAAAATAAGCTCTTCTTACCACCTCTCTTTCTCTGGAAGGGAGAATGGGCAGACTTGCCAGCAGCCTATTCCAGGTAGAATCTCCTCATTTTGGATTCCTCTCCTATGGGTGTGACTGTCTCACATGCAGGTAAACATCCAGGCCTCCTCATGTTGCCCTGTGGAAATGGAAGGTGCTTCTCTGGCTGTTGCTTTTTCCTGTCTTTCCTGTAATATATATATATATAAATAAAATAGTGGCAAATTAACTCATTAGCTTCCAAGTAGGGTAAAAATCTCAGGCCCTTCATTCTTTCTGCCTTAAACTGCACAAGGACTGGCAAACCCAATGGGAACCAGACATGGGACATTAATTGAAAAAAGTAGGTGATATGGTTTGGCTCTGTGTCTCCACCTAAATCTCGTGTTGATTTTTAATCCCCAGTGTTGGGGGTGGGACTGGTGGGAGGTGATTGGATCATGGGGGCGGGATTTCCCCTTACTGTTCTCATGATAATGAAGGAATTCTCATGAGATCTGGTTATTTAAAAGTGTGTCACACTTTCCCCCTTTCCCCTTCATTCTCTTCTTCCTACTCCAGCCATGTAGGAAATTCTGGCTTCCCTTTGCCTTCTGCCATGATTGTAAGTTTCCTGAGGCCTCCCAAGGCATGCTTCCTGTACAGCCTGTGGAACTGTGAATTGATGAAACCTCTTTTCTTTATAGATTACCCAGTCTCAGTTCTTTACAGCAATGTGAAAATGAACTAATACAGTAGGTGAGGTTTAAAATAATGAATGGCAACTGACAACATTGGTGTGGGTGCATAATAGAGTGGACTAGTGTGTGCAGCAGCTGAGGAGCAATGTCTTCTTGTGAGATACCCTACTTTTAAAATACTGGCAACCAGTCTGACTCAAGAACACTGACGGAGTTAAGCTAAACTGTTATGGACTGGGTTCAGCCCAAGGGCCACCATTTAGTCTTCTCTGTCGTAAATGGTGAGATAGTCAGGATGGGGATGAATTTATTTCTTCCTGGTAACTATGGAATCACTTGGCACAATGCCTAGGTAGGCACTCATTTTTCTTTTTTGAATCAAAAATTCTCAGCAAGCTCTAAGCCAGACGTTAGCTAAGAAGAAATATAATGTAATGCCAAAAGATCAACATAAATTTTGTCATGATTTTGTTCCCGAAAATAAGAACACAGATTTGGTAGACATCATATTTTTCGGTCAGTAATCCTCTTATAATTCTTGAGTACTTATCTATCCCAGCATTTTATTTTGTCTCTACTATTACCACAATGTTATTATTATTATCCATTCCTGCGTCCAGTTTCTCACACAGTTTTAATATGGCACTTATGGCTCTTGTTTTATGATAAATGGTTTTCATATGTGTACTATAGTAATTGAAAAACTCCAATTATTCTGCAGTCTTGTGTATGTGATAAAGTCGGCCACAGAGTTAGAGTCATAAAGTTTGTCAGGCCAAATCTGAGTTTTATTTCATAGAGATTGGTTTTAGGATTGTGTAAACAATTGCAAAGATGATTTAAAAACCAATATAAATTGTATCCAGCAAATACTTCCCTCAGTATTGACCTAAAAAGGTAACTTGCTAAAAGTTCCCAAGAATTGTAGGTTATGTGATTAAATATTAGATAGTTGTCTAGATGTGTTTATAAGAGTTTACTTAACACCTTAGTCAGGTGTTAAAATGGGCTAAAAGAGAGCTTCATGTAATGCCTTTCATTCTGTTTGTGCATTTTTAATTATTGCAAAATCCAATGAAAAATAAGTGGGTGTCATTAAGAAGTATAAAGAAGAGTGTAAATATTTGTCCTCTAGGAAATTATAAGTGGATAGCCAGAGAAGATTGTTCATAGCCAAATTGAAGAATAGATTGAGATTCTTGAGATTACTATATGCTTGTTATAAAATGCCACACATTAAATTAGCAATTGAGAAAAAAGTGAAAGTAATAGACACATTGATGACTTATGGCAATAGGTACAGAAAAAATGCTTTGTATTTGTCTATTGAGATATGATTTAAAGGTCAATTTTATCCTGTTTAGGTGAGCGGTTCTATGAATTTCAACAAATGTACAGTTATCTTTTGGGATTCAGAGGATCAGCTCCAGGACTGCCCCCATATAACTAAATCAGCACATACTCAAGTCCTGCACTGGGAACAAAGTGTTGGCCCTCTGTATACACATCTTTCACAGCCACAAATATTTTTTATTGTGTGTGGTTTAAAATAAGCCACACATAAGTGGACCAAGGCAGTTCAAACTCATGTTGTTTAAGAGTCAACTGTATACAGTTGTGTAAGCAACCACCACAACCAAAATAGAGTATATCTCTACCATTCCCCCAAATCTTCCATTTCCTGATATAGTCAATCTCCTCCTTTTACACCCGCAGCTTCTGTCAACACAAATCTGATTTCTTTCCTAATTGACAGGGTTTGGCTCTATGTCTCCATCCAAATCTCACCTTGAACTGTAATAATCACCATGGGTCAGGGGTGGGACCCGGTGGAGATAGGAGGGTGGTTTCCTCCATACTATTCTCACAAGATCTGATGGTTTTATAAGGGGTTTCACCCTTTGCTCAGGTCTCATTCTCTCTCCTGTCACCATGTTATCTTCCCCTTCTGTCACGATTGTAAGTTTCTTGAGGCCTCCCCAACCCTACAGAACTGTGAGTCAGTTAAACCTCTTTTTCTTTGCAAATTACCCAGTCTTAGACAGTTCTTTATAGCAGCGTGAGAGTAGTCTAATATACCAATAATTCTAACTTTTCTAAAACGGCATAAAAGCAGTTGATAAATAATACAGGCTTTTGAGTCTGGCTTCTTTCACTCTTTCACTTACTATAATGCTTTTGAGGTTCACAGCTGTTGTTGCATATATCATTGTTCCTTTTTGTTGCTGAGTGGTATTCTATTGTATGAATGTACTGCAGTTTGCTTATCTGCTTACCAGTTGGGAGATATTTGGGTTGATTTGAGCTTTTGGAGATTATTAATAAAGCCTTATAAACCTTATTAATGGGTTCTTGTTTAGACATGTTTTCATTTATCTTGAATAAAGAAATACCTACATGTGCATTGCCATGTCATATGAAAGTGTATGTTTAATTTTATAAGAACCTGCAAATTAGTTGTATGATTATGGCTGTGCCATTTAGGATTCTCATCAGAAATGCATTGGAGTCCCAGTTGCTCCACAGAGAATATGTGCTTTTTATAAATTTTAAACTGGAATTTCTGCCTCAAATATAATATATCTTTATATAAAATATATTTGAGACAGAAATTCTAGTTTAAAATTTGTAAATTTATAATGTATCTGAAAATACATTATAGTTATAAAACATACCAAAAAACTGATATGTTATATTGGAATTGTGTAATATTTTACAAATGCATGATGGCTAAAGGGACAGTAAGCAGTAGGTTGAATTAATTCCATTTCTCTTAAGAGTTAATGGAGCCTAAAACATGTGTTTGTGTGTGAGGACAATCGTTTCCGTATCATTTAAAATTTTTGGTCAGTCATTCAGAGTTTCCTAAATACATAGAAGGATGAGTTCAGGAAAGTTGCTAGAGCCTTGTTAATGTTTAAACCTCAAAGTTCCTACATGGTTGACAAGGCCAGTCTGTCTTTACTTGGAGCAGGTGGCAGCCCATGCAAAGAACAACTTGGATGAGCTGGTTCACTTCATGACATTTCCAAGACGATGATAGTTCCAATATAAGTAGAATTGACCTGTACAGATAAGGCAGGTCATTTAAACTAAACTGGATTTTCAGTTGTCCTTTGAGGCACTCCATAAGGTACTGATGGGACTTAGGAATAAAATTTGGCTTCCCTAATTTCCAAAATAGCAATACTATCTTACATACAATGTATAATGCTTGTGTTTTGATAATATTCTATTCGTTCTGGGTGAAAACAACACCATAAATGAAAGTGACGTTTTCACAGTAGAGGCATTTGGGTTTATACTTCTTGTGGTCATTTTCTTAGGATTAGTATTTTAGAATAATTTACCAAGTTTTTTTGCAAGACTAAATTAAATATAGGGTTAAAGTAGGGTTAAGCTTTAGCAGTCATAACTTTGTTCCTGAGGTGTAATTATTATCAAAAAGTCTTTTTAAAATGCTTTTCTTAAATATTCAAAAGAAATTAAGACATCATACAAATGGACAAGTTTAGTATCTCAAATTGTAACTATTGTTCATTAATTCTCAAGAATGCTAACATTTAGGGGTTAGCAAATTGAAGATACTTTGGTAAAAATTATGATTAAGTTGTGTGTTAGAGCAAGACCAAACTGTCTTCTGTCTCGGATTGTTTCTGTGTCTTCCCATTGGCTTTGAATGCAGACAGGAATAATATTAAAATACTTCTCATGCAACATCAAGTAAATTCCAAAAGAAAAATGCCTTGTGCAAATCACATTCTCTAGCATGTTATGGCCCTCTCTGGGTTACAGAATTTTGTCTGAAATTTTCATAGGTAGCCAATTATTTAATTTGTGACTATATAAAGACAATAAAAACATCTTGGAACAATTGACTCCAAACACCAGAATGGAGCTATGAATGTGTATATAACCCTAAAGTTGGTTTACAGCTACTTATATTTACAACAACGTCACTCTCTGTGAAGTGGGATATTAATGCCAATTTTCTATTCCTTCTTGTTAAAAAGGTAATGATAATCATGAGGAGTGAGACCAAGTCAATAGTATTTATTTTTATTTACCCTGGCTTCTTCTTTATCTTGCTGTTTCATCTAAGCCATTTGTTAGCATGTTCTCTGTTGTATTGCAGTGGGATTTGCATGTATCGGTACAGGACATTTATTAGTGATTAATTTGTATTTGTGCCTTTTCACCAATTGTTCAGCCAACTCTGTTTTTAAAAATAAAACAGAAAACGTTTTTCTGTAGTATTTTCTTTCAAATTCTGTCTGCTAGTTTAGGTTTATGGAAATGTATGATTTTGTACTAAATATTCTTTACACATTTTTGTTTTCTCTTCCTATAATGCCTTTCATTCATGATGATGATGGGAAAAAGGATGCATTTTTATGTTTGGAGAGACTCATTATAAAACAGCAGGACACTTCCTGTATAACACCATTAAATGTTATTCAAACAATGTCCGGTGAACTAGTGTCTCACTAGTTCTATGCAGAAACATTTCCCAAATTAATTAATTTCCTTGGTGACAAATCAGGGAGAAAATCCTGGTAGACCTCAAGAAAGAGTAGAAAGTTGGGGAAAGTGTTACGAGGTTTGAGGTCAGCAATTTGACCTTTTAAAACTTTCTTTCTCAAGAATGTCAACAAATAATGTATGTGGTAACTTTGAATGAAGGATAGAGCTTGAAAAGTAAAACTTCAACTCCCACATATAACATTTGTGAGGAAAATGAAATGAAAACATATGTTCGTAATATAATGGGAAGACATAATGTATTTTTCTAAGTTTGAGTTTGCTAGAAGTTCTTTATTATTAAATTATGCTGGGATTCCTAGTAAGCATGCAATGCATTTGCATAAGTATTAAAATAATTCATCATGATTAATTCTATTACAGGAAATCTCAAACCTAATCACAATCTACCATATACTACAGTGATTTGTCTATATGTGATATTTCATATTTTACTAAGTTTTGGTGGAACTGCAGCTCCTGTAGCAGCACAAATGTCATCTGACTTCACTGTGATTAATGTGGTCCTGAAGGAGATCTAATCACGATTAGCCAATTTCATAAAGTGTTACAGAATCAGTGTCATGTGAGAAACATTTTAAAGCCCTTAACAATGTATGTCCTAGCAAGTAACTCTGGGAGAAAATTGGGTTTCTAGGAGGAGGAAGAGGTTTAACTTGGGAAATAGATGACCCAGGGAGATCAGGGGACAATGATTTGCCTTCAAATACTTAAAGGACCAGAAGAAAACTACACAAATCTAGAACTAATGGCTGAAAGTTGTAGGGCAGTGGATATCAATCTAATATGCTGAAATTTCAAAAATGGAAACTCATCAGAAAGGCAGTGAGCTCCATGAGTCTAACAGGCTCAATGAAGTATGGAGGTTTCTGTTACTAGAAGTATTCAAGGCAAGATGACCACTTATGGAGACTACTTCAAAGTAATTTTTTAATGGCACGGAAGGTTATATCTGGGTAAATTCTAAATTCTTCTTCATCCATTCCATAAATTTCCCTTACCACATAAACACATTTTTTTATTTCTTTATTTTTATTTATTTATTTATTTATTTATTTATTTAAGATATTGGTGGAGGCTTCAGTGGGAGATGGCTTCAATGGAGATATTGCGATTGATGATCTGTCATTCCTGAACTGCACCCTCTACCCTGGTAAGAGAACATTTCATTTGGGGGTTATTTCTAAATCTGTTTACTTGGAAAACTTCCAAGGAAATCAGTGTTTCATTTCTACAAAATTTCCGACATGACCTTACTTTTATTCTTTTTCTCAAATCTGTTAACTCTGGAAAAGATTTTTTTAGATCCTTGCTAGTAATTAGTTTTAAAGTATCAAACATAGTGAAGATGTTTGAATCACATATGTCTATGTCTTATCACATGCAAAATACTAGACAGTCTTGTCTGAATTTAAAATGTAATTCCATTATATGTAAGGAGTTATAATAACCAAACCATTTGCCTTATGTTTACATCATATTGGATACTTTATTAACCTCTCAGTTTACTCTCTGGAAACACTTTAAATATTTCTAAGGATTGTTGTCAACCATCTCCTCACTATATTACAGATATATGTCTATTCAAATGACATAAATGACATATTTTCCAGATTTATGTATCCATTTTCAAACTTTCCCCTGAACTCCAGACTCATATACTAACTACCTACTCAACAGCTTAACTTGGATGTCTAGTAGGCACCTTAAAGATAATAATAGAAAATAACCTAAAATAAACACAACCCAGGCCTCGAATAGTGTTATGAGGAGAAACCCATTCTGGGAAGTACATAGTGATCTAAGAAGACTGGATATTAAACTAATGGAGTTTGGCACTCAGACTGAGAACTCTTAAAGTGCACGACGAGAGGGAACATGATCTCCTCCCTGGAGTGATGAGAGGCTGGAACCCAACAACATTCTCAATTGCTGAAAACTTAACATCCATCCCCGCTCTGTCATCTTAGCCTCATTGGTCAGCGGAGCACCAGCTCCATCCCAGGCAGAGTCAATCAGGGGATGGGGCCGATTCCAATATTTTCAGTTGTAGCTGTGTGACACAGCTCTGATCCTACCCACCACTCAGTGTCCTAATAGGATCTATTGGTGTCACCACTCTGTGTCATGGTTTTCGTAGAACTCTGGAGACAGCCAAATCCCTCTCTTGAAGGCCAGTAAAACAAGAGGCAGAATTGAACAAATTTACCCTTACCTCTCAAGGCCTAAAAGTGAATTCCTGATGGCCAGTTGCCTCTCAATCCTGCCACTCCTGCATACCTCCCTATCTCAGCAAATGACAGTTTATGTCTAGCTGCTTATTCCATATTAACAAATCTGATTTATATTAACAAACTCAGTTTAGAACCCACTCCTCATTGCCCTCACCACTTCCCCCTTGGTCCAAACAGCCAGTGTCTATGCATGGATTATTGCAATTGCTTTTTAAATGATCTCTCTGCTCCTACCCTTGTGCACTATATTCTGAAAACAGCAGCCCACATGTTCCTTTTCAAACTTAGATGAGATTAGGTCATTCTATTGTCAGAATTCCTATGACTCTATCTCATTCAGAGCAAATCTCAAACTAATGATAGCTTCCAAGAAATAAATGAATAACCCCTTATACCTCTTGAATTCACCTTTCACCAGTGTATATCTCATTCACGTTTCCCCACTACAAAGGCCTTTTAGCTAATTCTTAAGCACTTCAGCCAATTTATGGTGTATTAGTCCATTCTCACACTGCTAATAAAGACATACCCGAGACTGGGTAATTTATAAAGAAAGGTGGTTTAATTGACTCAGTTCTACATGGCTAGGAAAGCCTCACAGTCATGGCAGAAGGTGTAGGAGGAGCAAAGTCACATCTTACATGGTGCAGGCAAAGAGAGTGTGTGCAGGGGAACTCCCCTTTATAAAACCATCAAATCTTGTAAGACTTATTCACTTTCACAAGAACAGTGTAGGGTGATTCAGTTACCTCTCAATGGGTCCTCCCATGATATGTGGGAATTATGGGAGCTATAATTCAAGATGAGATTTGGGTAGGGACACAGCCAAACCATATCATATGGTTAGGACTTTTCCATCTGCTTTTCCCTGTTCCTGGAACAGGTTTCCTACAGATGTCTCTCTGACTCCCTCCCTTACTTCCTTCTGGTCTCTGCCAGAGTTTCTTCAGGGAACCCTCCTCTGAACACACACACACACACACACACACACACACACACACACACACACATACAGTTTCTTATCTGGCATTTTCTATTTTTCTATTTCTATTCCTGGTGTTATTTTTCTCCATAACATGTATCACCCTTTATAGTTAAATTTATATTTTCCGCCACATTGATGTTAGTTGCATGAGAGCAGGTGTATTACCTCTTCACTATTTCATCTCCAACACCTACAACAGTATCTGACACATACTAGTACTCAACAAATATTTGTTGGATGGATAAGTAGATAGAGGAATGTCAGTAATTTTAGGTGTTTTATGTACTCTTCTTATGTATTTTAGTTTAGTTTTAATATTATTGCTAAAACATTAAATATTTCTATGTGCCAGATACTGTATTACATATCAGTCAGCTTTTGTTGAAAGCCAGGTCTCAGTAGCTTATGACTGCATTTATTTCTTGCTCTCAAGCATGTGGGTTGGCATAGAGAATAGGAGTAAAGACACAGATAGACAGACAGACAGATCCTAATCATAGCTCTATGTAATTTTATGTAGCTCTTAGCTATGTATCTCTGTTTCACGTGGTCCTATCTCTCTGAGACCCTGGCTAAAAGACCAAGTCCCTATTTGACACATTTCGTAGAGGATGAGAAAAAAAAGTGTATTTGAAATTTCAACTGGGACATGGTATACATCTCATTGTGTCTGTTCATGTTCATTATCCATTGATCAGATCCCAACAATGGGGCAGAGAAGTGTTTTCCACCTCCAGGGAGCTCAGCAAGGGTAGGAGAGAGAGCAAATCTTTACAAGAAAGGGAGGTGTATGTAGGGACAATATAACAACTGGTCACTCATGCGTATTTTATCTTACGCAATCTTACAATGTTTAAAGAGTCTAGAAGAGTGCCTGGTCCAACCTGGTGAATAGATGTTGTATATGGAGTAGGAGTAATGCCTTTATTATACCAATTTTATGGAGGAAATTGAAAAGAAGATAACCTGCTCAAGGGTACCTAGCTGTAAAGTGGCAGAACACAGTGACTGCCTCTTGGGACCATAGTGTTTACCACTAGTATTACACTGCTCATCAAACCTGCAAGGAAGAGGCTACAATCTCCAATTTACAGATATGAAACATTAAACTTAAAGAGCGTAAGTAGCCTGGATGAGAATACAAAATTAGGGATTGGATTGTGATTTTACCTAAGCTGGTCTGATTTCAATGGCCAGGGCTTTCCCCACATTGCCCCCAAATCTGAGATTAGAGAGAATCACTGTGACCTCAGAGGCAGAAGAGACCAAAAAAATAACACAGAAAAGAAACATGAGTCACCATTGAAACTGTTGTTGCCCTCATTATCCTGCTAAATCCATTCTGTGGCTCACAGTTCCAAGGAGAGGTAAAACAGCTACTAGAGGCACAGAAACAGATATGAAATATCAGTTACAGAGTGTTAGTCCCAATTTGCTGTTTCATGTTTTGGAAGAAAAATAAAAAACTTTCAAAACTGTATGAGCTGTGTGTTTTTTGCGTTGGCTTTATAACAAAATAAACTAAGGGTCTAAACCACAAGCCTTGTTGAATCCTTAGGTTTGATAAAGGAATTTGATGTAATCTTGCCATAAGATGAAACAAAAATAAAAAATTGGGCTCTTCACAAAAAATGTTACTCTTGATGCTTTCCAGTCGGTTTTTTTTTTTTTTTCTTTCATGGCATCATGTTATATGAAGTAAGAATCATGCTTGTAACTTCACTTAGGGCATTGATTTCCTTTCAATATTAACTATTGTTTGTTTATAGCATTATTCTTCCTTGGCCAATAAAACAAAGCAAAATAAATAAAAACTCAAAGTCACATACACACAAACCAAAATGTTGCCCTAATCCCCAAAATGTGGGTTTCTATCTTACCTACAACTTTTATTTTATAGAAAATGACTGAACAGTAGATTATTTTACTTTTCTTTGTTACTTCAAAATCAACCTTTTCCCTCATGCCTTCCTTGTAATTTTAATGAAAGCAGTGTTCTCCAGCAAGCGGGGCTTGAATTTCCAGTCATCTTTGACATTCTTCTTAAACTTGTTTGGTTGCAATTTCCACTGACTGCAACCGCAAGATATTTCTCAGATCTGCTTTTTTCCATTACTCTGACTCGAGACAGTGTTGACTTGAATGAAAAGCAAATATTAGACTAAATATGTTATTAATTTTCCCCAATAGTTTTTATGCCCTTAACTGAGTTTATTTTCACTTTGTCTTAAAACATCATCATTTGCTCTTCCAAGTGTTCTGTCTCATATTCTAAGCTATAGATGTTTCTAATTCAATTTTCAACTCTTTCTCAATCATGAATTTTACCTGCTTTGTTTCAATAATTTTATAATATTGTTAATTTATTTTTCCTACTTTATTAAGATATAATTGGCAAAATTGTATGTTTTGACATGTCTTTATATTATGAAATCGTTACCACAATCAAACTATTAATAATTAACACATCTCTAACCTCATATAGTTACTCATCCTCTGTGTGTGTGGTAAGTGAACTTGACCGGGTGTGGTGGCTCACGCATGTAAACCTAGAACTTTGGGAGACTGAGGCGGGTGGATCACCTAAGGTCGGGAGTTCAACACCAGCTCGGTCGATGTGGTGAAACACGGTCTCTACTAAAAATACAAAAGTTAGCCAGGCATGGTGGCACACGCCTATAATCCCAGCTACTTAGGAGGCTGAAGCAGGAGTATTGCTTGAACCTGGGATGCGGAGATTGTAGTGGGCCAAGATTGCGCTACTACACTCCAGCCTGGGTGACAGAGCAAGACTCTCAAAAAAAAAAAAGAAAAAAAAAAGCACTTAAAATCTACTCTCAGCAAATTTCAAGTGTATGATATCTTACTCGAAGTTATTCTTCTGATAACTGAAAGTTTGTACCATTTTACCAACATATCTCCATTTCCTTCATCTCTCAACCTCTGCTAACTACCTCTCTACTCTCTTCTGAGTTCAACTTTTAGATTCCTTTTACATGTGCAATCATGCAGTATTTGTCTTCTGTGTCTGTCTTATTTCACTTAGTGTAATGGACATGGCATTATTCTAATTTCATAATGACAGGATTTCTTGATTTTTTAAAAGCTGCATAATGTTCCAATGTACATATATATCACATTTTCTTTATCCATTCATCTATCTCCATACATGTAAATTGTTTCCCTATTGTGGCTCTTGTGAATCGTGGTGCAATGAACATGGGAGTTCATTGAAGTCCAGATATCTCTTTGAAATAGTGATTTTTATTGCCCTGGATATACACCCAGAATTGGAATTGCTGGATCATGTGGATAGTTACATTTTTAATTTTTGGAGCAACCTCCATACTGTTTTTCATAATGGCTGTATCAGTTTACATTCCTACCAACATGTATGAGTGTTCCCTTTTCTCCACATCTTCACCAACACTGGCTATCTTTTAACTTTTGATAGTAGACATCCTAACAGATGAGAATTAGTATCTCATCGTAATTTTGATTTGCATTTTTCTGATCATTACTGATAGTGAGTGCCTTTTCATATACCTGTTGTCTATGTCTTTGGATAAAAAGTCTATTCGGGTGTTTTGCCCCTCTTAAAATTGGATTATTTGTTGTTGTTTTTTGTTTTGTTTGTTTTTGCTGTTGAGTTGTATAAGTTTCTTACGTAGTTTGATATTAGCTCCTTATCTGTTATATGGTTTGGCAATACTTTCTCCCATTGTGATTTTGTACATGATGTTAAGAGCCCAATTTCATTTTGCTTTGCATGTGGATATCCATTTCTTTAACACCGCTTATTGAAGGGATTATTTTTCCCATTGTGTATTCTTGTCATTTTTTCTTATAGATTACTTGACTGTATATGTGTAGGCTTATTTCTGTGCTTTCTGTTTTGCTCCATTGGTCCATGTTTCTGCTTTTATGCAAGTACCATGCTGTTTTGATTACTATAACATTGCAATATAATTTGAAAGCAGGAAGTATGATGCCATCAGTTTTTTCTTCTTGTTCAAAATTGCTTTATCCAGTTGAAATCTTTTGTTTTCTTTTATATTCTGTATGAATTTTTGTCTCAGAGACAAAGATTTGAGGATCTTAGAGGAAAAGCTTTTAGCTTACAGGAAAAGCCTTTAGCTTTTTACCATTGAGTGTGATGTTAACTTTGGGCTTGTACAGAGGTTCACTTTTACCCACATCCTCCCAATACTTCTTAAAAGCTTTAAGACTGTTACTATATTGAGGAGCATTTCTTCTATTCCTAGTTTGTTCGGAGTTTTTATCTTGAAAGGATGTTAAATATTGTTAAATGCCTTTTCTACATTTTTTTACCTGATTATAAGATTTTAAGCCTTCATTCTGTTAATGTTATGTATCACATTTATTAATTTTCATGTGTTGAACCATCTTTATGTCCCAGGGATAAATTCCACTTGGTCATGATATATGATTCTTTTACACTGTTGTTGAAATCAGCTTGCTAGTATTTTGCTGAGGATTTTTGCATCTATATTCATCAGTCATATTGGCCTGTAATTTTCTTTCCTTGTAGTCTCCTTTTCTAGCTTGGAATCAGGCTGATAATACAAAATGAGTTTGAAAGTGTTTCTGCCTCTTCAGTTTTTGGCAGAGTTTGATAAGGATTGGTATGAATTCTTTAAATATTTGGTGAAATTTAGCAGTGAATCCATCAGGCCCTGAACTTTTCTTTGGTGGGAGATTTTTGGTTAATTATTCAGTCTCATTACTCATAATTCCATCTGTTTAGATTTTTTGTTTCTCCTTGATTCCATCTTGGTAGGTTGTATGTTTCTAGGAATTTATCCATTTCTTTAATGCCATTCAATTTCTTGGAGCATAATTGTTCATAGCAGTCTTGTATGATCCTTTGTATTTCTGTGGCATCAGTTGTAATGTCTCATTCTGATTTTATTTATTTGGGTCTTCTCTTTTTCTGATACCTAAAGGGTTGTTAATATTATCTTTTCAAAAAATTAATTTTCAGTTTCATTGATCATTTTATTTTTTATTCTTCATTGTAATTATTTTTGCTCTGATCTTTATTAGTTCCTTCTTTCTGTTAACTTGGAGCTTAGTTTATTCTTTTTCAAGTTCCTTGAGGTATAAAGATAAATGTTTTATTTGAGATTTTTAAATTTCTGTATTTTTTTTTTTATTTCTTAGGTATTTTGTACTACAGACTTTCCTCTTAGAACTGCTATTGCTGTATTCCATAAGTTTTAGTTGTTGTGTTTCCATTTTCATTTATCTCAGGTTTTTCATTTCACTTTGATTTCTTCTTTGACCTATTGGTTTTTAAGGAGTGTGTGGTTTTAATTGCCATGTTTGTGAATTTTCCAACTTTCCCCTGTCTTTAATTTCTAGTTTCATACCATTGTGGCTAGAAAAGGTGCTGGATATGATTTCAAACTTCTTTATTTGTTAATGCTTGTTTTGTGACCTAACATATTATCTATCCTGGAGAATGTTCTGTGTGCTCTTGAGAAGGTGTATTCTGCTGCTGTTGAATGAAATGTTTTGTACATTATTGTTAGGTCAATTTACTCTAAAGTATCATTTAAGTTCAATGTTTCTTAATTGATTTTCTGTCTGTATGGTCTATCCATTGTTGGAAGTGGGACATTGAAGTCCTTTACTATTATTGTTTTGCTGTCTCTTTCTCCCTTCAGATTTATTAATATTTGCTGTATATTTGGGTTCTCTCATGTTGAGTACATATGTATTTACAGTTGTATCCTCTTGATTAATTGACTGCTATATATTTATATAATGACTTTTTTGTCTCCTTTTACCATTTTTGACTTAAAGTATATTTTGTCTTATGTAAGTCTAGCTTCCTGTGCTCTTTTTGGATTTGCATTTGCATAGGATGTGTTTTTCGTTCTTTCACTTTCTGTATATCTGTCTTTAAAGTCGAAGTGAGACTCTTGTAGGCAGCACATTGTTGGATCTTGCTTTTTTTCTCTTAATCCATTAAGACATTCTATGTCTTTTGATTGTACAGTGTAATTTACTTACACATAAAGTAATTCTTAATAGGTAAGGACTTACTATAGCCATTTAAAAAATTCCTTTCTAGCTGTTTCATAGATCTTTTGTTTCCTTCTTTCTCTCTTGCTATCTTCCATTGTGATGTGATAGTTTTCTGTAGTGGTATGCTTTGATTGCTTTCTCTTTACCTTTTGGGTATTTACTATAGGTTTTTGCTATGTGTTTAACGTAAGGCTTACAAAAGCCAGCTTATAGTTACAGCAGTTCATTTTAAGCTGATAAAAACTTAATTTTAATTCCCTACAAAAACCCTACACGTTTTCCCACCCCAACATTTATGTTTTTGATTTCACAGTTTACGTCTTTTTACATTTATAATATTTAATAACTCTAAATTCAGAATACAGAATACACACTAGTACTGTAATGATAATATGTAAATCACTTAAAACTCTAAATGCGAAAAGACAAATGTTAAAAATAACTGTAACTTCAGTAATTTGTTAATGGATATGCAATATATAAAGAAATTCTTATTTTTAATCTAATCCATTAGACAAAATTAATATTTCCAGGGACGGTAGGAACTTAGACATGTAATACATTTCTGTGGTTCTTTGTGTAACTGTACAATGATGCTATTACCTGAGGAGACAATCATGAGGAATGATGACAGAGTTAAAGAGATTTCCTTATATCTTGACTCAGATCTTTAGGTTAGGAATTATTCTGAGACATTTATATTAAAAAGTGTGTATCTCAAAAGAAGTATTTGCTTTTCATTATTCTTTCTGTACTTCATTAGAAAGGCCAGAAGTATATTTTCTTCAGCTGAACACACATGACAAGAATTTTCTTTCTTGCACTAAGGATTACTGGTGAGATAATTGGTTTATTTAGAAAAATAAAACATTGACTACATCACAAAATACTGTCTGCAAATTAAAAAATAATTTATGTGCTTTTTATTCTCTTTTAAAATTTCAAATTTCAACATGCACATTGGAATTACTAGTTACTAAAATGATTAGTTATTAGAATGTAAGTATTATATGAATATCCATGTTTAAGATATTATAAGTATTTTATTTTCTCCAGGATAACTGTTACTAAAGCAGTGGCACATTGGACAACTGATGATGCCTTAAAATTGATAAAATATGATGGCTATTTTAAGGACGCTTAACATAATTTTTATGATGTCCTCCCCCACCCCTCATACATTGAATGTGTTGTTTTGTTGTTGTTGAACTGAGTTGATTACATTTTTGGCTTTCCTCTCTCATAAGCCTCACTGTCTCACCAGCTTTAGTTACAAATGGTGTTCAAGTCTTTATTCTGCAGAGATGAATGTTTGTTTCAGTGTGAATCAAAAAGCAAGGGGAACAGTGTAAATACTATTGGCTTTACTTTTAAGATACCACCTGCAGCTTTTCGTCTTCTAATATGCTGTCTGGTGTATTCATTATATTTGTCTCAGAATAATAAATTACGTGAAAGCACTGTGTTTTGAAATATGCCTTTCTTTTGTACTTTCTAAAGGAGGTATAGACTCAGAAGAAAACACCAAATTATTGGAAAGTTTTGCAGTTTAAGATTTCAGGACAAAAATAAATTTGAACCTTGGTGATTGCAATCTTAAATATTTTGGTTTTAGCTTCTTTGGTGTCATCTGTAAAGTGATTTCGCATATACATAGGAAAGAAAAATTTGGCCAAAGTCTGTGATATGTTCAATTAGCAGTTTTATTGTGTTCCTAGAAAATAAAATTGAATACCTGTAAAGATGGAAAATGTCATTGAATCTTCCTTATAAAGCAAAAGTATTCCAAAAATTGTTGATTGGCTACCAGAGACAGAAAAAAAAAAAATTGCATAGTTTGTGGCCAACAGCTATAGCACAGTTGTTATAATCGTATCCAAAGAATAGCTATGCTTTCATAAAACCTTTTCTCCTAGAAAATAGATCTAACACAGACACTACTCAGCTACTCAGGAAGCTGAGGAACAAGAATCACTTGAACTGGGAGGCAGAAGTTGCAGTGATCTGAGATTGCGCCACTGCATTCGAGCCTGGGCAACAGTGAGTCTCAGTCTCTCTCTCTCTCTCTCTCTCTCTCTCTCTCTCTCTCTCTCACACACACACACACACACACACACACACCCCAAACAGACGGCTGGTTTTAGTAGCATGGAAGACCAGATAACCTAAAAACTGTAACACTATTTATTCCTAGAAATGTCAAATATAACATAACATGCATTGATTTAAATGTCAAGCTGAGCTTAAAAAGGAGAAATCTCCAGGTGAGAGAAAAAAAAGAGAGGATACTGAGAAATAGAATGGAAAGATAAAGCCAATGCCACAGTTAGAGAGTAAGAGCATATGGGATGGACAAGGTGGAGAAAAATGGGAGAGGAGAGCCAGAAGTGAGTCAATTGCAAAACAACCACAATTAGGCTGATGACTCAGAGTTCTGAAAGCTATTAATTGTTAGGCTAAAGCAAAACAAAACTTTCAGGAAAGAGATTTAAGATGGCATTCAAAGGATAACACACACACACACACACACAAATATTATTTCGCTGCAGCAGATTCTGCAGTTCAGACAAATGAACTTTGTAAATGTGAATCTCAGAAACACACAAAATGAGCTAAACCAGGGATGTGATGAAAAATGTCAAACACATGGGTAAACCTAAATATACAAACAGATGGCAAGTACATAATGCAACTTGAATGTTTATATACTGCTGGGAAGTATAGAATTACTTCAGAAACCAGTTTGGCATTATCTCCTAAAGCTGAAATTATACACACCCTGTGACCAAGCAATTCCATTTCTAGATACATAAGGTGAAATGTACAAAATGAGAAAACAATACCTTAGAAGAATCAACCCCAAAATCATTAATGGTAGAATGGCTAACTACAATATATTTTCATATAATAAAATATTAGCATTCAGAATTACTGAATTATAATATACACATTAACATTAATGAATTAAAGTACTATCTTGAGGAAAATACCACGCTGGATTGGTTAAAATCTCTAATGGTTATAATCTCTGTTAATGATACAGATAAAACTTCCATTCATCTCAAGTTCAAAACCCAAATACCATTTCATTTAAAAAGGCCTGATGTTTACTATATTATGTCACTATTATTAGAATTTAAAAATGTTTGACTGGGTACATTGACTCATGCAAAATACCAAAGTTGCCCTTTAAAAATACGTATTTAAAATTATTTCTTTTTAAATTTTAGCTTTTATTTATTTTATTATATTTTAAGTTCTGGGATACATGTGCAGAACGTGCATGTTTGTTACATAGGTATACATGTGCCATGGTGGTTTGCTGCACCCACCAACCTGTCATCTAGGTTTTAAGCCCTGCATGCATTAGGTATTTGTCCTAATGCTATCCCTCCCCTTGCCCTCCACCCACGACAGGCTCCAGTGTGTGATGTTCCCCTCCCTGTGTCCATGTATTCTTATTGTTCAACTCCCACTGTGAGTGAGAACATGCGGTGTTTGGTTTTCTGTTCCTGTGTTAGTTTGCTGAGAATGATGGTTTCCAGCTTCATCCATGTCCCTGCAAAGGACATGAACTCGTTCTTTTTTTATGGCTGCATAGTATTCCATGGTGTATATGTGCCTCATTTTCTTTATCCAGTTTGTCATTCATGGACATTTCGGTTGGTTCCAAGTCTTTGCTATTGTAAATAGTGGTGCAATAAACATATGTGTGCATGTATCTTTATAGTAGAATTATCTATAATCCTTTGGGTATATACCCAGTAATGGGATTACTGGGTCAAATGGTATTTCTGGTTCCAGATCCTTGAGTAATCACCACACTGTCTTCCACAATGGTTGAACTAATTTACACTCCCACTAAAAATATTTCTTAATGTAAAAATTATATAACTTTTACAATCTCAATAATTTTCATAATTTCAATAATTAGGAAAATACAAATTAAAGCGTCAAATGTCAAATGCAAGGATGTGGAGCAACAGGAATTCACATTAATTGCTGGTAGAAATACCAAATTATATAGCCACTTTGAAAAAGGTTTGATATTTTCTTCTAGAATTAAACATAGCCTTACCATATCATCCAGCAATCAGGTGCTTTAGTATTTACCCAAATGAGTATATTCACACAAAAACCTCGATATAGATAGGTGTTTATAGCAGCTTTATTCAGAATTGCTAAAACTTGGAAGCAACCAAGATATCCTTCAGTAGATAAATAAGTAATAAACTGGATCACATCCAGAGAATGGAATATTACTCAGTGCTAAATGAGCTATCAAGCTGAGGTATGAAGGAAATTTACCTGCCTATTACTAAGCAAAATAAGCCAATATGAAAAGGCTACATACCGTATGATTCTGACAATATGACATTCTGGAAAAAAGCAAAACTATGGAGATAGTAAAAACATTAGTGTTTGCCATTGTTTAGGGGAGAGGGTAGGATGAATAGATGGAGAATTTTTAGAGCAGTGAAACTAGTCTACACGATACTATAATTGCTGATCAAGTGCTGACGGGAATAGAGTGTCAGATTTGGGGTTCCTGAGAACAAAAAGATGCACCAATGTCCAACAAGCATGTGAAAAGATGTTCAACATGACCAATTAAGGAAAATGGAAATCAAAACCACAATGAGACATCACCTCATAGCCGTTAGGATGGCTACTATCCAAATAATAAAAAATGGCATTCATGAGAATATAGATAAATCAAAATTCTTGTGCATTCTCGGTGAGACTGTAAAGTGGTTTAGCCATTATGGAAAGCAGTATGACCATTCCTCAAAAAATTAAAAATAGAATTATCCTGTGATGTAGCAATCCTACTTTCAGATATATATCCAAAATAATTTAAAGCAGAATCTTGGAATTTTTGCCTCCCCTTGTTTGTTGCTACATTATTCACAATAGCTAAGAAGTAGAAGAACCCAAATGTCTATTAACAGATGATTGGATAAAGAAAATGTGGTCTATACATACAATGGAATATTATGCAGTCTTAAGGGGGAAGGAAATCCCATCACATGCTACCACATAGATGCTGTGGACTGAATGTATTTTCCCAAAATTTATATATTGAAATTCCAGCCCCCAACGTGATGGTGTTTGTATGTGGGATAATTAGGTCAGGAGAGTAAAGCTTTCATGGTTGGAATCAATGCCTTTACAAAAAGACAGAAGAGAGCTTGCTCTTTTTCTCCCTATTCTCTACCATGTGAGGATACAAGGAGAAAATGGCCAGCTGCAAACCAGGAAGTGGGCCCTCAGCAGACATCACATCTGCTGGCACCTTGAGCTTGCACTTCCCAGCCTTCAGAACTAAGGTAAATAAATGGCTGTTTAAGACACTCACTGTGTGATAATGTGTTATGGCAGCCTGAACTGACTAGGACAATGGATTAACCTCAAGGACATCATGCTAAGCTAAATAGGCCAATCACAAAAGTACAACCATTGTAAGACTCAACTCATATGAAGTATCTAAGGTAGTCAATATCATAGAAACAAATGTAGAAAGGTGCTTACCTAGAGCTGGCAGGAGGAAGGAAGGAGAACAAGTGTTTAATGGATATAGAGTTTCCGTTTTTTGAGATAAAAAAAGCTGTAAAGATCTGTTGTACAACAATGTGAATAGCCTTAACTCTATTTACCACAATAAAAACAATTAGAAAGCAAACATGAGAAAATACAAATTGATACAAACTAGTATTTGGATAAGAGTCCCTCTGAAGGCATTAGTGAAGGGGTGGAAAGAGGAAGAATGAGGTCTGAGCTTTATAGAAACGTTTTCTTTCTTTCTATTCTTTCTTCCTCTTTTTGTTAGTATAAAGATCTGAAGCAATGCTGCAATAACAATTTAGTGGAGTCATCTATCATATATTTTTTTTAATTTTATGAATGTTTAAAATTATTCATAATTAAAGGTATTTTTTAAAGAAAAGAAGATGTAATTGAATCTGAAGCAGTTCAGTCGATGACTTCTTTGTCTCAAATGCAAAGTTATTGACACTCAGTTCACTGGGCTTGTGTCCTGCCCTGAAATGCTATTCTCTTGAAGGAAGAATAATAAAATCAGAAATCGGCCGGGAGCGATGGCTCACGCCTGTAATTGCAGTACTTTGGGAGGCCGAGGTGGGCGGATCACGAGGTCAGGAGATCAGACCATCCTGGCTAACATGGTGAAACCCAGTCTCTACTAAAAGTATAAGAAAATTAGCCAGGCGTTGTGGTGGGCACCTGTAGTCCCAGCTGCTTGGGAGACGGGGGCAGGAGAATCGCTTGAACACAGGAGGCAGAGGTTGCAGTGAGCTGAGATCTGCCACTGCACTCCAGCCTGTGTGACAGAGCCAGACTCTGTCTCAAAAATAAATAAATAAATAAAAATAAAAAATAAAATAAAAAATCAGTAAATCCTAGATATTTGTGACTAGAAGTGCATTATCGAGCAAGTTTAAAGTAGTACAGTCAGTGAAGAACATCATATATGTGTTTCCATTTAGCTGTTTATTGAAGTTTCTGTGTATTAAGGCAAGATGATTAATTGTAAATCTCTATTTTGAAGAATAGGAAAACGTGTGATTCACGTTTTTTAAGACTTTTATTGTTCTAGTAATGTGTATTTACCCTGAGCTTGGAACACAAATTTACCCATTCTCTCTTGAAATTAACACATGTCAAAATGGCTGCCTGAATTAGAGCATAGAACGCATTTCTCAGTGCAAATGACAGTCATCTCTGTGGAATTAAAATCTTTGTCTTCAACTAAAACCTTATTATCTAAATATGGAACAAACCAGCTTGAATGAGCATGTGCTAAAGTGAAAGAACATGACATCCTGCTTTAGTTAAAGGCAAATGCTTATTGAAACTTTGACAAAATACGTCACTTTCGAGATGACATTTTTGATATAGGACATAAAAATAAAATGTTTACATGCATTTTCTAATGCATTTTAGTTATATATATTTTCAGTAAAATTATGTAAGTGAATTATGCTCTGAAATGTCACAACAAATTTAGCAATCAAATTAGAAGATTATTTTTAAGACCTTGTATTTGAACATTTTGAAAGGATGATTTTCAAAGAAATTTGTTCCATATATTCCACTGAGACATACAAAATATCCATCAGCCTGGCCATTGAATGTTTTGCAGTTCTCAGCAAATTCCCTCAAAAGTAATTTTTATAATCTCATTTTAGATTTATTTGAAAATAATTTTTCAACAAGGTTAGTGAATTTTTCTTTCTCTGTTTCAAACTCTGTCCTTCAACATCTTCAAAATCATCAGCATAGGAGATATACCTAATGTAAATGACGAGTTAATGGGTGCAGCACACCAGCATGGTACATGTATCCATATGTAACAAACCTGCACGTTGTGCATATGTACCCTAGAACTTAAAGTATAATAATAAAATAAAAACCATCGGCATTCAAAAATGATAAAACGATTCTCTTTTAAATTTTTTTTCAAATTTTATAACATTGGATGTATCAGATTTCTGTGGAAGGTAATAACTTTCACCTCTAATTGGGTTCTTACTTTCGTTCAATGACTTAAACGTGAGTATATCAAACTGGATGTGGGATAAACTTTCCAACCTGTTAGGATCTGCTTTTTTTGTGTTGATGTCATAGGCTTTCTGTTCTAGGATAGAAAATATTTCCTTTTACATTTATTTTACTTTGTTTTTTTTATTTTTAATTTTTACTTTGTCATGGGAGTGGGGACGCGGGGTCTTACTCTGTCACCCAGACCAGAGTGCAGTGGTGTGATCTTGGCTCACTGCCGCCTCAACCTCCCCACCTCAAGTGATTTTCCCACCTCAGCCTCCCACATAGTTGGAACTGCAGGTGTGGGCCACCATGTCCAGCTGATTTTTGTAGTTTTCATTTTTGTAGAGATGAGGTTTCACCACGTTGCCTATGCTAGTCTCAAAATCCTGAGCTCAAGTGATCCACCTGCCATGGCATCCCAAAGTGCTGGGATTACAGATGTAAGCCACCACACGTGGTGAGAAAATATTTCTAATCCCTAAAAACTGACTCCTCTTCTGTATTTTATATATCTGATCTGGGGAATAGAATGTTGATTTACTTAACAATCCATTAATCATTTCAAACTCACCCCTATGGGATCAGAATACTATTTCCTTGGTCTTAGTCGATCATGTACACTGAGCTCTATCTGGTAGCCTACCATTCCTGGTCTCTCTTCATTCTCTTATTCATTCCTTCCAAGAGGAAGGAGGAGCAACAATGGATTGGTGGGTTTTCAAGAAGAACCTGAGTATGCATGCCTGGTCCCTCACCTCCTCTTTTCTTTTTAGTGTCTACTAGCTAAGGAAATACGAAATCTGGTCACTTTTTCCTTGCTATAGTTTCACCCAGGGTAGCCTGTAAGGCATAGTTCTGGGTCTTATTTCTGGGCTTTGCATTTTAGAGGACCACTTGTCTACAGAAATAGGCAATTTTCTTCAGGATTAGCTATATCAATAAAAAGTTGATATTTTGATCTATCTTCAATCTTGGTTCTTAATTGCCTCCACACTTGAGCTAAGAAATAAAGTACTAGTTATTGGATTTTCCCTGAATTCCCAACAGCATGTAAATCCCCAGTCCTCCAGATACTGAACATTTAGTATGGCTCAGATTTTTGCTCTTTCCTTTGAACCATCTCTGCTTTAGTTATTAGTTGCCTGGATTAAAGAAAGAGGTTAACTATTATAACTATTTTTTTTTTCCCAATGTTAGAGCAACCTACAATTCATGCTCCACACTGATGACAAAAGGTGTATCTTGAAGTAGACATTTTATATCTTGTTATTTCTCCACATTTTTGTGTGTTTATTTCAGACTCCTAAGTTGATTTCACCTGGCTCTTTATGGTAACTGTCTACTCTCCCATTCCAGATCTAATGAGTCAATCAGATGCATGCTTATCATATAACAAGATATTATATTAAACTCTCACAGTATTTAAAATAAACAGTTTAATATATTTCCATGCATTCACACAAGTTTTTTCTCATTGCCCATAAAAACCTTGTATTATTTTTCGCCTAGCAAGATGAGCTCATCAACCTTTGAAAGTCAGTTTAAGCATCAGCTTGCCAAGGCATCTTATTTGACTCCCATTTGATACATGGTTTTCCTCTGTTTTCTTTCAATATACTGTGAAATCTTCCATTTGTTATTTTGTTCATTCACTCTGGTTTTCATTGGTCCGTCTGTCCGTCCATCCATCCATCCATCTATCCATCCATTCAATTGTCCATGTTAGCATACCTACCATGTACCATAGTCTGTGAAGGCCGGGCGCGGTGGCTCAAGCCTGTAATCCCAGCACTTTGGGAGGCCGAGATGAGCGGATCACGAGGTCAGAAGATCGAGGCCATCCTGGCTAACAAGGTGAAACCCCGTCTCTACTAAAAAATACAAAAAAAACTAGCCAGGCAAGGTGGCGGGTGCCTGTAGTCCCAGCTACTCGGGAGACTGAGGCAGGAGAATGGCGTAAACCCGGGAGGCGGTGCTTGCAGTGAGCCGAGATCCGGCCACTGCACTCCAGCCTGGGCGACAGAGCGAGACTCCATCTCAAAAAAAAAAAAAAAAATCAATTAAAAATCAATGAATACTCTCGTGAATCTCATGGAAACCAGAGAAGAGCATGAATAAGTGAACAAAATTATACACACACACACACACACACACATATACATATACATACATACCTATACACTCAACAGACTATGGAGGATTCACCACCAAACTGGGAAGCAACAGCCTGGGCTCCAGAGTTGGACACCACACTCACCAGACAATGGAGGATTCACCACGAGGCCGGGAAGCAATAGCCTGGGCTCCAGAGTTGGCCACTCATCCATGCACAGACAAAGAGAGGTCTCATGAAGCTTCGGCACAGTCTGGGACCCTAGCTCTTTTCGTAATGAGTTGTTTGGCATGAGGTCCAGTCACAAAGGTCATTCCTGATGGGGCCTAAGGAACACAAAAAGGTCGACTTGTTTTTGCTATTGTCTGTTGTTTTTAAATAACTAACATATAGGAATAGATTGACATAGAGATTTCTTCGAAAGGACGCTGGATGAAAGCCTCAAGGGGCTCACACAACCTGTTCAGGGACTTGGTAATCATTCTTTGTGTCCATGTTCAATTGAGTTCAGATTTAATATTTAACTTTTTCTCCACAGCTTGGATTCCCTGCATCTACCATGTGTATGGCACAGACATGTTATCAATACACATTTATTGAATAACTAATAGTCAACATCTATAAATGTCTTCCACCCTCAGTAGTTTCAGAAATTGTAATCTTGTACAAAACTTCTAGGTGAGGATTTCTGGTTTGACTCTTTCCTAAAGCCTTGCATTTTGAATATGTGAAAATACATTAAACAAAGATGAGGAGACATTAGATTTATTGTAGCAGTGGAAGAACAAAGGTTATTTACCTAGTAGATTAGAAAGTTATTTAGATCTTTACTCTGGTTCTTAATTCCAGAATCTGAAACTCCCTTGGTTCCTTCTGATTCTCTAAGCCCTGGCCTTGGGCCTCCCATGTATTTGGTGAGCTCTGAATAACTTTTCAGTAATTTCCATCTGTACCTTAATCATTTTTCATGATCAAAGTTATTTACTTATTGACTGTTACTAAAACAAGAGCCTCAATTTTATTTTAGCAGAGTAGTCAATACTACCCACTGTTCTCTATGATATTAATTGTAAGGCATATTTAGAAAGCTTCACTGTGTAAAACCTTTAAAGAAGTAGAAAACCTGCTAAATGATGCCTGTATATTTTTTCTTATCAAGGTAATTTGCCAGCAGACTTCCCAACTCCATCTGAAACCTCGGTGCCTGTAACATTACCTCCACACAACTGCACAGACAATGAATTTGTCTGCAGGTCTGATGGTCACTGCATCGAAAAAATGCAGAAATGTGATTTTAAATATGACTGCCCTGACAAATCAGATGAAGCATCCTGTGGTAGGTGGATTCTTAAAATTTGTTTATTGCTACAAAATAGATAAGAAAATACAAGTGTAATCTCTAAATAGCACAGCCTAGTATCATAGTTAGATATTTTCAACATGAGTTAGTGCAATTTCTAAATGTAACAGTTGTTCATACAGAAAATTGTAATGGAAGAATCAGAATGCATTTTCTGCCAGGCCCAGTAAGAGGTAAGTGTCTTTAGATTAATGTTTTGGATTGAAAACTATGATTTTCACAAACTTTACTTGACTCTGGGAGTAGCATTTAGCAGCTCTTTCCATCCATTCCCTTTGATCTGTACTCCTGACACTATAAAACAGGGAATGTTTAGGGAGGTAGCTTTATAGTACTGTCAGATTAATTCATTCAAATTTTGCCATTGCCAAAATGCACATATAACATTAGTACTATTAAAATATGTAGAATTAATGAGAAAACCTATCTTAATGCAAATGGGACCTTTGTCCCCTGTGTCCTGGTTTTTACCTGCCAATTCAATGGCTTTTCCTAAATGGATCAAAGACAAACTATTTAATTTAAAAGTAGATTTGTAAGCCAAAGATACAGTCTTAGAGGAGAAAGATTAATCTTTGTCTGAATGAGGAAAGCATAAGATCAGAAGGAGTAAACACTTTGTAATATCTTTCCCTTCGCTATTCTTCATGGAGTAGCCTGCGAATTGACTGTACCATCATATTTCTCAAGTGTCCTGATAATATTAAGGGCTCAGAACAGACAGATAACACAGAGAAAGTAGTGAAACCCTTATTTTATGTCAACCTTGTGAAGAAATTCTAGGACTTAAGAAATCCAATGAGGTTCATATTTATTCTTCTAACCCAGAAAAAAATGTTCCTTAATGTACAAATACACCACCAATTAACTATCTAATCTAGACCAAAAAATCATAAAAGCAAAGCCGACTCACTTTGTGCAGAAGAAGAGACAGTAATTAACTCAAGCTAGCCAGGGATTTATATCATGCACCACAGATGGAAAATAATACAATGGAAAGTATGATGGTGTTCAGACTTCCTCATGGGAAGGCATTCGAATCCCCTTATGATCTTGTATAAGTTGTGGTGTTTGTAAGAGTTTATACAAAACCTAATAAATTACACATAATGAGTATCTTTAGGGAATACTGAATTTCCTCTAAGTTCAACTTTGCCATTTTAATAATGTCATTTATGATTAGAGGGGAAGTTTTGATAAATCCTTTAAATGTTCTAAATGAATGCCTACTATTAAGTTATTTTTAATCAAAGAGTTTTTATAATTTTGAACAACTATAAATGAATTATTACAATTTTATTTATGGATAAACTGAGATCTTGTCTCTTCCACTCTTTTGTAAGATAAAATATTATGACAAATCTGCTTGTAAACTATACAAGTTTTCAAATTGATTTTGAAAATTGTGATAAAAACACGTAACATGGCCAGGTGCAGTGGCTCATGCCTGTAATCACAGCTCTTTGGGAGACCAAGGTGGGCAGATCAGTTGAGCCCAGGAGTTCGAGACCAGCCTGGCCAACATGGCAAAACCCCATCTCTAAAAAAAGAATACACAAATTAGCTGGGTGTGGTGGTGTGTGCCTGTAATCCTAGCTACTTAGGAAGATAAGGTAGGAGAATTGCTTGAGCCTGGGAGAGGGAGCTGAGATCATGCCTCTGCACTCTCTGGCCTGGGTGACAGAGTGGGACCATGTCTCAAAAACAAAAACAAAAACAAAACATAACATGAGATATGCCCTCTTAACAAAATGTTAAGGGTACAATACATTATGGTTGACTCTACTACAGTGTTGTACAGCAGATCCCTAGAACCTATTCATCTTGCTTGACACGTTATATTTTCTAACAGTTCTTTTAAAAGCCTACAAATTATATCTTTTAAATGATATGAAGAACAGAGATATATTGGATCCTAAACCCCTTCACAAGATAAACAATTAATGTCAGAGATTAACTAATACACCTGAATGTCATGATTAAAAACACTTTTATAAATATTTTCTTTTCAGATTTTACATTAACTCATATACCCACATTTCTAAATGGTCATAGTGGTATGCTGGCACTGTTAATGTCATTTAAAAGCTAGAGTACACACCAAGTTCTCTGTAGTATACACAAGAACTTCACTGAATTGAATCTTTCTTTTATTCAGCGCGGAAGATTTTAGACACATGAACACATTCAGAGAGAATTCAGATAACAGTTTTACGCATAACCTGTACATTTTTAAAAAAATCAGCAGACCTGTAATTTCCTGTGATATTAGAATAAAATTATTACAAGAATCTGTAAAACTTTCTAGGAAACAGGTCCAATATGAAAGTTATTGGAAATCTCGTTGCTTAAACTGTAGTTGGGAATTTGTGATAACCGCTTCAGAGGCTGAGACAAGGAGAACAGACTTGTCAGAAGTTAGAGATCAGGCAAGGAATGAAATTGGTTAATGGAACTGCTTAAATTGCTGCAGTAGAAGCTGATTAAAATCTCACCTCCTCATGAAACCAGATCATTAGTATATGTATTTTTCCTATATTTTATTCCCATAAATATTTTACTAGAAAAAAACCTAGATTTGTTTGAAGCTCTTCCAGTGATTTTACAAACCATTTGCCTAGTTATTTTAATAATGTTTAAAAGTTACATTATAATTAAAAACAAGAGTAAGAAAGTGCTGATTAAGATTGTACGGATAGAAATTGCCACTTACTAGCTCACCTTTTCTTTGTTCTACCCTGTCCAAGTTATGGAAGTCTGCAGCTTTGAGGAAAGAAGCCTGTGTAGATGGTATCAACCTATCCCAGTACATTTACTTCAAGATTCAAACACATTCAGGTGGGGGCTTGGGAACGGGATTAGCATTCATCATGGGGAAGAAAACCACAGGCCATCGGTGGATCATACACAGTAAGTGACCGTGTACTTTGAACATGTCTCTTGGGAAATATTTATTAAGTGTCTCCCAAATTTCTGCCCCCACCACCTTATCCTAGGCCAATGTGATTGTAAAGACAAATGTTAAGTTGAAAAGAAGGCTGTGTGTTTTCTTTCATATAAAATGGAAAAAAAATACCAATTATAAAAGCAACGAATGCTCTTGTGAATCTCATAGAAACCAGAGAAGAGCATGAATAAGTGAACAAAATAATTTCATATCACTCTTTGAAAAGCCCTGTTAGGCCGGGCGCGGTGGCTCAAGCCTGTAATCCCAGCACTTTGGGAGGCCGAGATGGGCGGATCATGAGGTCAGGAGATGGAGACCATCCTGGCTAACACGGTGAAACCCCGTCTCTACTAAAAAATACAAAAAACTAGCCGGGCGAGGTGGCGGGCGCCTGTAGTCCCAGCTACTCGGGAGGCTGAGGCAGGAGAATGGCTTAAACCCGGGAGGCGGAGCTTGCAGTGAGCTGAGATCCGGCCACTGCACTCCAGCCTGGGCGACAGAGCGAGACTCAGTCTCAAGAAAAAAAAAAAAAAAAAAAAAAAAAAGCCCTGTTGCCCTGTTAATATGTTGTTTTATAAATGATCTATGGATTTCTTCCCTCCCCAAATCTCTTTTCTCCTTCTCCCCTTTTCCATCTCCTCCACCACCTCCCCCTCCCATTTCCTCTTCTTCAGCCTCCTTTCCCCCCCCCCACCTTCCCCTTTCTCTCTTTCTAGTTTTTCTCTGATGCGTATTTGTTATTCATGTATGAACACAGATAAATGTGCGGATTTTCAACATAGATGAAAATATTTTTCTACTCTTCAGTAAGTCATGCCATTAAATATTCATCATTATTTGTATTTCACTGTAATGACTTTCAACAGTTTACTAATCTGTTCTCAACTAGTGGATTTCCCAGTTATTTTCATATTATCTCAATATTATAAAGTTGCTTCAAAGAAGAAATAGAACGCCTAGTGTGTGAGAACGCTGCTGTAGGCACTAGAAATAAAGGAGTGACTGAAACGGATGGTCTTTGGCTCTGGTTAGGGAGACAGGCAGTAAGTCAATAAATAGAAAGCGTTGCAGATGCTGTTAACTGCTACACCGCAGAATGGAAACAAGGAAAGGGTTTGTTAGTGATGGAGCATTTCTTTCTGAATGGAACCCAGAGGGAAAGGCCCGTGCAGGAAGACCAGCATGGCTGGGGTGGGATAAGAAGAGCAAACTACACAGCAAATGTATATTTTTTCTTTATTGTATTGACTATTAAGGCTTTTGTCCATTTTGACTTTTTTCACTTTCGTGAAACACGTGAATATTTTCTAGTGTTGTAAGCATGTTTGTATTTTACATACTATTTCTGTTTACCACTTTCATCTTTATGTATCACATGTAACAAATTTTTATCACAGTGACTGCATGTGTCTAGTCTAAAAGTGTCAAAGAGAATTGACCGTCTTATAATGACAAACAGCTGACATTCCTTTAGTAATGTCAATCCAATTCCCTGGAGATATCCTATTATGTCAAAGATCATTCCTCTATACTTTCCCACTTTTATTAAGGACTGGTTATAGGTGCTAGTCCATATTTATAAAAGAATACATAATCATTTCTTGATTCAAAAATTTTGGCTTCCTCTATTGACATCCTATTATGAGGAATGGAACCTCTATTCCTTTCCCCAAATCCTGTTTCTCTCCCTCCCATCATTCTGACTGTGTATATTTATACAGTTTTGTTTCTAAGTTTTTAGCGTAGCAGTATTCTGACTTTTGAAATTTCTGAGCTAGATATTGCATGATGATTATTTCTTTTGTTTGTATTTTATGTGAAAATTAATAGTTTCCTTACCTTTTATTTTCCATAAATGTTTTATGAACTTAATGTGCTTTTCCTCAATATCAGTTGCAGTATCAATTTCCATTCTCCCAAACCAAGTAGGGAAAATGATTGATATTTAGTAATGGTGCTGGGATATTTGATTTTTCATATAAAAATTACATACATAAATTTAAAACTATACCATGTGGTTTTGTGTAACTATACTGTATGATGTTGAGGTGAAGACAAATTGCCTAGCAATGCATTTCTCAGAACTTATTCCCGTCATTAATTGACACGTGACTATATGCAGTTATATAGTTGCTCAGCCTGTTTTTTATTAGGACTTGTTTATAGGGAGCAGAATCTAACATGTAGATGGAAGTATTAATTTTACCTTGGAAGAAGGATATTCCTTGCTGTATAACAAGCAGGGAGAAAGAATGTATTGCTACTGACTCAGATGAATTTATGAATTAAAAAAAAATAAGCAACATGACATACAAAGTAATTTAATGGATTTTTTCAAGTATCCATTTTTCACATACTCGTCTTCTGCTTTTTAGTTTTAATTATTAATTTTTTTTTTTTGGAGGAGTCTCACTCTGCCACACAGGCTGGAGTGCAGTGGCTCAATCTCAGCTCACTGAAACCTCTAGTTTTAATTTTTGTGGGTACATGATAGGTGTATATATTTATGGACTACATAAGGTGTTTTGACACAGGCATGTAATGTATAATAGTCATATCATGAATGGAGTACCCATACCCTCAAGCATTTATCCTTTGAGTTACAAACAATCCAGTTACTCTCTTTATTTTAAAGAGTACCATTATGATTGATGATAATAACCCTGTTGTGCTATCAGATAGGTCCTGTTCATTCTTTCTGTTTTTTGTACCCATTCATCATACCCACCTTCCTCTACCAGCACCCGCTACCCTTCCCAGCACAAGTATTCATCCTTCTCTGGCTTCTTTTTCATGTGTTATTTTCTTTACCTTTTCTTTACATTTTTCCTTGTTCATTTGCTCCTCACATTTACATGGTAATAATTATTTTAAGTAGGGATTTTGTGACCTCATTTTGTTCCTTGTTATCCTTTATTTTGGTATATTCTCTTTTTCTGAGGTTCAGTAACTAGTGTATTTCCCCTGTTTTGTAGTCCACAATTCTATTGTGTGCCCAAGTCCTGCGAGATCCCCTCCTTCTTCCTCTCATTCTGATAATTCCAGGGAAATGTTACTGCAGATGCTCTTACATTAAATAATCTTTTCAAAATCTTTATGCCCTTTACATCCCTCTCCACAGTTAAAACTTCACAACCCCCAAACTCTGTAGCTGCTGCTTCAAAGAAAACCAATGGTATCTCTGCTGCTCTGTCTGGACCTCCTTCTGCAGGTGGGCCTTATACCCAAGAGATTCACAACATCTTCAGCGTTTAATTATTTTCTTTAGGCTGATTTCCCCTCTCCCTGCTTTTGAAGCTCTCTTTTGTCATTGCTTTTGTTCTATTAAAACGGCTCTGGTTTTTTTATTTAATATTTTTTAATTTTAATTTTTTTATTATAAAATGTTTTTCTTTAATTTTTTTTTCCTTAGGCTGCTTCTGACTCACAAAACAAGCAAAGGGCACTTACAGAAAGTTTTTGTGTCTTACATCAATAAATGATATGAATAATCTGTGAGTACATTAAGAAAAGGTGGACTAGAATTTCATGTGTAAGTGGTAAAGGTAGAAGTGGCAATGTGTCAAAGTATTATAAGACAGTAATTTGTATTTCCTCTCACCCTACCACTGTCAATAGACTGAAAATTTCCTGAGGAATCCCAGGAACTCTGATTTCCCAATTTGTTGCATTATTTTCAGGTGTCTGGTGCATAATAGGTCTCAATAATTATTTGTTGAATGAATTAGTTTCTAATTAGCATCAATATATTTGTGTTTTATAATTATAGGCTACAGAACACAAAATTAAATTTTAATTAGGAATGCTTAATAGTCCTATAATATTTAACATAGGTGCTCTACATGACAATAAATTGTGGAGAAGGGAACGGCACCTAACCTTATATCCCCTCTCCTTTTCTTCTTTTCTCTCTAGGCTCACTGCTCAGCCAAGGAAGGCTTGATACTTTTTCTTTTCTTAAAAAATAGTTCTTATGCATCAGATAGCCTACTCTATAGCTTATAGTAAGATTCTAAGCTCAGTTTTCCAAATTTTGTTTTTTGTGTTTGAAGGAAAACTTTTCTAATTTTAAAATGGCTTTTCTCTCTCAGGCATCTTGCTATAGAAATTTAAAGACAGGTTTTTAAGGATGTTGTTTTGGAAATAGTTCTCAAGATTAGTTTTAAAAATTGAAAGGCTTTCTGTCAATTCTTTCTTGTCTCTTTCTCTGATCCCAGCTCTTTTGGAGAAAAAGGTTGCTTCTGGCTCAGTAAAGTAAGGATTATTTATAAGCAAGTATAAGAGAAAAAAAACCACAGTAATATATTTCAAAATATTCTCTTACTTTATACACTTAATGAAACAATAAAAAAGTCTAGAAAAGCCACAGTAGGGTAGGAATATGTAGGAAAGTTTTCATTGTGTAGTTGAGTCTTAGGCAAGGTCTTAAAATGCACATTTTTATCATGAAATGACACAACTACCTGATATTCTACTTTTTTTTTTTTTTTTTTGCATACACAATTTAATGGACTATCCTTGGCACATCTGAAGTGAACACTCTGTGATATGAAGCTAAGACTGCATCTTTCTTTTTTATGTTTGTGGGAGAGTAACACAATTCCGTGCAGCGAATTAATTAATTTTTACATGAATTAGAAAAAGGCATCTCTTCTTGTAGACGGAGGCATTTTCAGCAGAGTTCCAGGAGTGGATTCTCCCTTTGTCCTGATCAGCAGGGCTCAACTGAGGTTACCTGGTGTGATTTTTCTAGGGTTATAATCAATGTATATGGAAATATTGCTCTCAACTATAATGCAATGGAAAGATAAAGTAAAAATCCTTCAATGTCAATATCATCAGTTGCAATTTATTTTTTTTTTTTTTGAGATTGGGATTGAATAAGATTTCCATTTCCTTTAAATTATTTAGGGAAGGAGAATAGTAGAAAAATATTTTTCCTAGTATTTTGAGAAAAGAACTATAATCTAGTATGAAATAAAATGAGTTTGTACCCATTCATGCTTCAACAGCTACTAAGGCAGTTGGCAAAATCATGAGTCCTCCTCAGCTGAGAAATTTTTTAAAAAATTATTTTTTGCTTATCATTGAATCAAGATACTTGGACCATTTAGAATCTGAGCCTTATAGTTCACATTTAAATATGCTTAAATTGCTGCATGTTTGCAGGTCTCATGTAATGGTTCCTCTCAGTTTGTGATTTGTATATGATCTCAGAATCCTGTACTCTGACCTACACAATTAGTTTATTTGGTCAAGTCTCTTAGCCCAGGCAGTGTTTCTGTAGTATGTAAACTGGCTCATAGCCAAGCACCATAAATTTTATGATCATTTTTATCTCATAAGAAAAGCCTTTATTTGATCCAATTTATTCATTTTTATTGCTGGAAGCTAGAGAGCAAAGTTTTAAGTTCTTGGTCCTCAAATACATTTTATTTTACTAAATGCCAATCTATTGGTTAAATAATGTTTAGTATTAAGACTTTTTTTGGACTATAAAATTATCCCCTCAAGCAAAATAAAGTTCCTCACACTTCCTTCATGTGATATGATGTCTAGTAGAATATCTACGTGTATTCTAGGTCATTGGTTTCTAACTATGCTCATAGAACCCTTGACGGAAATTCTCAAAATGGAGATTAAGGACCAATGAAAATTTATATATAAATTTGCTTATACATTTTTAAATGCAGATTGTAAAATCTTGGATTCAAATCTCTGGGAATGAGGCCAGGTGCAGTCACTGGCACCTGTAATCCCATTGAATGGGGAAAAGTGGTTGGATCACTTGAGCCCAGGAAATTGAAGTTGTAGTACACTACGATCATTGCCATTGCACTCCAGCCTGGGTGACAGAATGACACTTTATCTCTAAAAAGAAAAAAAATCATTAAATAGAGTTGGGAATTTGTATTTTTGGTATAATTCCTGGATGATTCTAGAATCTCATTGTTAGGGGCTTTCAAGGCAAGAAGTGGGGAAGGTATTGCTAAAAGAGGGTGGCTTTCTCACCTAATTCCAATTTTGATCAGAGAAGATTCATTTTTCTCAAAATCTAATAACTAATTTTAAAAAGTTTTGGAAGAAAAAAATTGCTCTAAGGTCCTTCCATTAAAGAACATAAAATAAAATCTGTGGGCCGGATGCAGTGATTCACACCTGTAATCCCAGCACTTTGGGAGACTGAGGGGGGTGGATCACTTGATGTCAGGAGTTCAAGATCAGCCTGGTCAACTTGGTGAAACCCTATCTCTATTAAAAATGCAAAAAAGTATAGTCAGACGTGGTGGTGCATGCCTGTGATTCCAGTTACTCAGGAGGCTGAGTCAGGAGAATAGCTACAACCCGGAAAGCGGGGTTTGCAGTAAACCAAGATGGTGCCACTGCACTCCAGCCTGGGTGACAGAGCGAGACTCTGTTTCAAAAAAAAAAAAAAAAAGAAAATCAAATTTGTGTGTCCTAAAGGAACTATTATAATTGTAAAATAGTTTTGAGGGAAAACTCTACCCTGAGTCAGTCTAAAAAACATCCTTTCAAGGCACCCTTTGGCTTGCTTCATTTATTGTACAATACACGATGTTTTTTTCTCAATCATTTTTGCATAAGTGATTTCTTCTCTTTCTAATCAAAATTACCTTTGTCTTTCTGTTGGATCAAAACAAAAACACAAATACCAATCTCATGATTAACCAATCTCATGATTATCTGGAGGTGATGAATATTTTAAAATGTTGTGGATTTGCTTAAAATATTAGGACTTGGCTTACAGGTGGTTGAGAAACTATTTGTTTGAATATGCACTATCTTGAAAAGTAGAAGTACCCACATTTTAATAAAAATAACACTGATCATTATCTTTCAGTTGGAAATGAGTTATGGTCCCCACTGCTGCTCATGCACCTACGTTCCTATCTGTATTATACATTTGTGCAGACTTGACATCATGATAAACTAAAAGCCACACAAATAATGCAAACTATGTCCATGTGACATTAACTCTGTGTATCCTTCTATATCTAGTGCTGGATATGGATGTGGATAAAAGCTTCAGTAAAGAGAAAAATATTACAATTTTTTTCTGTAACGATAATAACTTTTAAAGCTTTAGTCCCTTAGACAGTAAATACCAGAATTATTGTCTTCTCTCATAAGAAGATAAGCCAATATTTTATAGGCCAGTTTAGAAGCCATAACATTCTCTCAGCGTAATTTCTAACAGATCAAGATTTTTAAATCTGAAATAATGGTTAAATATCAGTCCTTAGAAACAGTTTTACTGCAATAAAAAGCAAGTAGTGCAAACAGCTGAAATTTAACTGTAGTCTTTTTTTTTTTTTTTTTTTGCCAAGACACCAAGTGCAAGTATGTAGTTATTTTCTTTTAACTGTTTTGATACTTGTTGTCAAGTAGTATTCTGGCAATATTGCCATAGGACTGAATATAAAGCGTAATTATTCCTCTAAACACAAAAAACAATGCCCTTATTTTAGATTGTCCTTGAGTTAAGACCTATTATTTGCAGTTTCATATATATCAGTAATTTCTGGTGTGTAAGTAAATCACTTTAATTTTGATTTTATTCAAAGGTATTTTAGCTGGATGATTTTTAAAAATTAACTAGAAAAGAACGAGATCATCTCTTTTGTGGGAACATGGATGGAGCTGAAGGCCATCATATTTAGCGAACTATAATGCAGAAACAGAAAATCAAATACCACATGCTCTCAGTTATAAGTGGGAGCTAAATGAAAAGAACTCTTAGACACAAAGAGGGGAACAACAGACACTGTGACCTATTTGAATGTGGAGAGTAGGAGGAGGAAGAGAACCAGAAAAAATAACTTGGGTACCAGGGTTATTACCTGGGTGATGAAGTAATCTGTATAACAAATCCCTGTGAAATGAGTTTTACCTATATAACAAATCCGTGCATGTACCCCTGAACCTAAATGTTTAAATAAAAAAAAATTAAATGCAGTCGCTTGAAATACATGGGCTTTAAGAAAAATTTGTGCTGAAAATGTACAAACCATATCTAAAAAGAGAGAGAGTGGTTAGGTAGCATACTTACTATACAAGGTAAAGTTTTAAGAAGATAGTTGTTAAAAGGTCTATAAAATTATGTTACCAATGATCACAAAATTTTTGACTAATAATTAATAACTTTTATATCACAGTTACAATTGCATTCAAAAATTAAAAATTCATTTTCATTGTATAATCTTTAAATATGCTTTTCCTTTAGCCACATTAAAATGAAATAATTATACTTGCATTCTAACTCCTGTGAAGAATTGTTATAATTGCCTAAAAAATTGTAGGAAAAACATGTTTCCTATACTAAGTAAAGGCAAATTAGACTCGATTCCCTATAGTGAGACAAGAACTTGAAAAAATGAATATGCCATATGAAATATGAATCATTTTTAGGACATTAGTATGATCTTTTGACTTAATGATTTATGCAGATACATCAATTACTGAAATCAAATATCTTTATTGCCTAAAAGATTCATAGATTGTATCTAGTAGGCATACCATTTATCCTTAACATTAGGCATGTATTTCCTGAGCCCCTACTCTGTGAGAACAGAAAACTTTAGGCATGGAACCAGATATATATAAGTAGATGTGTAAAACCCAGTAGAAAGTGTTGTTTACTGAAAGGGTGGTCCACTTAGATAACGACCTGTCAGGTCAATGTTCTTGGTTGTATGTCTGTCTTTAAAGATACCCAAGGCATTCTCTATCTTTGGATTTTGTTGGATAATACAAGCTAGCTAAAATAATACTATGGGTAAAGACCATATACTGTTAAGAATTTCTTAGCTTTATTATTGCTACAAAATTTCTTTTTTTTTTTTTTACCACGAAAAGAAAAATACATTTTTATTTTAGAGAAGTGTTTAGATATAGGTACGAAAGACAATGACATTAACCATAACCCTACTACCATGATATGAACATTATGCATATATGCATATATATTTTTAATAAATATGCATTTATATTGACCAAACTGCTGTTTTTGACTACGCTTTTAATTTTGTTTGCAATCTGTAATCAACTGTTTATTAATATTTTATGGGCCAAGAGTATCCCATTAAGTGAAGGTACCAAAATTCGCTAATCCAAGTCATCGCTGTTATTAGTTGCTTTTGGTGATAAACAATTTTAATCTTCGTTGAACAATGTATAGCTTTGACACATCTCACATCATATACTGAAAGGAAAATGAAACCATACACAGCAGAATTTTCTGTTAATTATTATTCATAATTTAGACATTTGGTAAGTCTAAATTACTCCTCAAAAATGTACCACTTTTGCAAGCAGTTTATGAGATGCCTGTTTTTCTGTATGCTTGCTAATGCTGAATATATAAGTATTTTTCATATTTTCTAATTTGACAAGTTAAAATAGTATCCAATCATATATATATATATTTTATGCCTTTGGTACTAATGAAGATCACCATTTTTTATGCCTTGCCCAAGTATATTTTGCATGTATGTGTGTGTTTTTCCTGTTTGTGCCCCGGGCTTGGTTTGAAGTGTGCAGTGTTTGTTTTTTCATCATTGATTCGTAAGACTTTTTAAAGCATCGATGTGTTCATCTGTTATGTATGTTGTAAATATTTTTTCTATTTTTGTTGGCCTTTGTTTTACTGTTTATCATATTTTCATGTTTTAAAATTCTTAGTTTTTATATAATTATGTCTTCCAATCTTACTCTTTATGGTTTATATTTTATTGTGCCTAGAAAGACATTTTACACCGAAATTTATATACAATTCATCTGTATTTTCTACTTTTACTTCAGTAGTTTTGGTGTTTTTACAATTATGTCTTGAATTCTTCTGGCAATTTATTTTGCTGACTGTTATATGAAAAGAATCTCTTTTGTCTTAATGATTAACTAGTTGCTTTGACTTTTTTTTATTATACTTTAAGTTCTTGGGTACATGTGCAGAACGTGCAGGTTTGTTACATGTGTATACACGTGCCATGGTGGTTTGCTGCACCCATCAACCCGTCATCTACATTAAGAATTTCTACTAATGCTATCCCTCCCCTATCCCCTCACTCTCTCGACAGGTCCCAGTGTGTGATGTTTCCCCCCGTGTCCATGTGGTCTCGTTGTTTAACTCCCACTTATGAATGAGAACATGCGGTGTTTGGTTTTCTGTTACTGTGTTAGTTTGCTGAGAATAATGGTTTCCAGCTTCATCCATGACCCTGCAAAGGATATGAACTCATTCTTTTTTATGACTGCATGGTATTCCATGGTGTATACATGCCACATTTTCTTTATTCAGTCTATCGCTGATGCACATTTGGGTTGGTTCCAAGTCTTTGCTATTGTGAATAGTGCTGCAGTAAACAACCCCATCATGCTTTGGCATTTTTAATAGGTGCAGTCTTGTTTCCCTAAGTATCCTTTGCCACTGAAAGACCTCTAGTTCCAGGTGATGGAATCTCCATCTTGATCCTGGAGTTTTTCTATGACTAGCATGTCTTGCTGAGCATATTGAGTAGCATCAGTCCAGGATAAAGCCCTACCATGTGGAGCCAGACATTCACATGATGCTTTTATGTTGCTTGTCCCCTTAAACCACACATGTGCTTGTGGTTGTTGACCCAGCTGGGAATCCCACGACTGCAATAATCTAACCTGTCTCACTAGGCTGCTGCTACATGGGCACCACTCCCTTCTAGGTCAGCCAGTGATGTTCATCTTGCAGGATTCTCCCTGCCACAAGTTCAAGAATGAACTCCTTTCAGTATGTGGTAACTGAAGGAACCTGACATAAGTATTTAGGATTACTTTCAGCCTAAGTCTTCTTTGATACTTCTCCTACTCTGACTTGGTGCCTTATTTTGGAAAAGTATTCTCAGCCTCTGGGCATCCCATTTCTTTTAGGTTTATGTTGTTTGATACCGTCTCCAGGCTGCTGGATAGACATGGGAGTAATGCCATTGAACGTAATCCTGTGGCCATCAACCTCAAATTCTACTCAAGTGGATTCTGATTTGGGAACAAGTGGTTTTACCTGTAGGTGGCAGTGGAGAGCAGGCTTTCAGTGCCTGCACTAGTTTCCTGTGGCTGCTGTTACAAATTTTCACAGACTTGATGCTGTTAAACAATATAAATGTTTTTTTTTCTCCTGGTCCTAGAGGCAGAAAGTCTGAAATCAGTTATCACTGGGACAAAATCAAAGTATCAGCAGGGCTGTGCCCTCCACAGGCTCTAGGGGAGACTGTTCCGTGCCTCTTTCAGCTTCTGGTGGCTGCCAGCATTCCTGGATTACTGGCCTTGTCATTCTCCTGCCTCCTTGTTCATGTTGCCTCCTCTTCTCCTTGCATCAAATGTCCCTCTGCTTCTCTCATTATCACACTTGTGATTGCCTTTAGAGTCTATCCAGATAATCCAGGGTAATGGCCTATCTCAAGTCTGTTAATTTAATCACAGTGGAATAGGCTTAGCCATGTAAGGTAAAATTTATGGTTTGCAAGGATTAGGACTGATAGTTTTGGAGTCTGTGATTTAGCCTATTATAGTGCCTAAGTTCTGGAATCAGATAACACAAGGTCTAAATCCCAGATCCAGCGTTTATTAGTTGTATGGACTTAGGTGATGATATAAACTCTGTGCTTTAGTTTATTCATCTGAAAAATTGGTGTAAAAGTACATATTTCATATAGCCATTGTCAGCCATAACTAAGAAAATGCAGACAAAATAAGGATCAAAAGTATGTGTCTCGTAATACAATGTGAAATGTTACTTATTATGTTGTGATATAAGATTGAAAAAATATATTAGATCAAATTGCAGAGAGTCTTAAGCACTATGCTGAGAAGATTAACTGGAGCTTTGTGGGGTGTGGCCCTTTCAGGAGCCATTGCCAAATTTTTAATACAAATGAATCAGAAGATAATCAATGTTTATTAAATATTTATTGTGATATTTGTGTGTAGACAGGTTTGAGAAAGAAAAAAGTTGGAAGTTAGAAAATTAGTTGAAGTAATTGAACAGGTTTTATTGGCATAAACTAGATAGAAAGAATAATTTTGCAAAGGGAGGATTTTCCGTGTGTCTCTTAGACCACAAGCTCCAGGAAGGTGGAAATGAGGCTATTTTGTTCACCATTGTAGCCCTAGTACCTAGAAAAGCACATTCCACCTGTACTGTATTCTCAAGCACATCAGAATTGCCTGGAGATTTGTTAAAACACAGGAATCTTGGGTTCACTCTAGAGTTTCTGATTTAGTAGGTCTGGAGTAGACCCTAAGAATTTACACTTTAAACAAATTCCAAGGTGATGCTGATGCTACTGGTGTGGGAACCTTACTTTGAGAACCACTTAGTTAAGATCTGGTTCTTGAAATTGGCAGCACATTGGAATTACTTGGAGGCAGAATTGAAAGATACTGATACCCAGGCCCTGTTTCATTCAGTGAAATCAGAATCTTGATGGTAGATGTGGTTGTATTTTACAAAGCATTGCAAGGGTGGGCAGCCAACTCTTTGGAAATGGCCATCTATACTAGGCAGATTACTTCAAACACAGTTCCAGGGAATATATTTCATGCTCCAAAAAATGGTTTCTTTATAACTTTTTCACCTTTATCACCTTTTTGGGTATGCGTTCACATGACTGTACTTTTGTTACACTTTTTCCTCAAATGTAACTATTTCTTCTCCTAGAGTTACAGTCCTTTTACATTTCTAGTTTTTTGTTTGTTTGTTTGTTTCTGTTTCTTATTTGGCAAGTTGATAGTCTGACTTTCCTAGCTATGTGTTTTATAAGAGGAGCAAGCTGGCTCTGGCATGAAATTTCCAATTTAGAAAAACATTGCTGTCTTCATCATTTTGTGGGGAAAATTTCAGGAGTGATCAATTATTCTTAAATATTTGGTAAATCTCAAAATATTTTCTGGAGGTTTTACCACCTTTTCCTCAGCACTTAAGTGTTAAAAGGAAATGGATTTAAGGCATATGCTTACTCTAACGAACTGCGCTATCATTTCAAGGTAAGTTGGTACTGGTTTATGAAGGACACATTTAAATATCTTATTGGCTATTCATGTATTGATTTATTGAATTGATGAGTATTATATGAACTAGTCTGTTGGAAGCACTTCATTATTCATTGTAAAAATGTGATTGAAGTAATTGTTTATCATGTTATACGTGTTCTCTTTGAGAAGACATTTGTGAGAAATTAGTTTACAGACTTTTATGAGCACGTGATGTAATTTTACTGAAGAATCGCTTTGGTTTTTTGTTTTCATAAGGCTCTCATGATTATTACTAATTATGTTTTCTTCCTTACATTGGCTCATAGAAAGCTTTGAACCAAATTTTTCATATATTGTTAGTAAGTCTGTGAAATTTCTATAATGCCTTTTGTGATCTACTTTTGTCCTTGACTCCATTTAGTGTCCCAACTCTTTTCTCTTGGTATTATCTTTATTTATATGTAAATATATATGTGTGTGTGTGTGTGTGTGTGTGTGTGTGTGAGTGTATCTTTTAGTTATATTGTACTGTATTGCATGTATTTTTGAGAATAAGGTGAGTTTTAAGTAAACTATAAAATTAAATTTAAAAAATGAATTATCTCATTAGAAATACACAAATTCTGTGAACTTTGCTTTAATTGAAATAATTATTTACTTATAATTGTTCTCATTTTATGAACTAGTTTATTTTCTCATTCACTATAAAATAATTTACAAGAGTTAATTCTATAATCATAAGATTAAAAGGGAGTTTATATAGATTGGGTTTTCTTTAGGTAACTAAAACATATTTAGACATTTTATTAGTGGCATGACAGCAAAAGCAATGCAGTTTCTGGAATAATAAAGTTTGGGGTAAGAGTATAGATCATCATGGCTATTTTTAAGACTTTAAATATATAGTTACACTTTTAAAAGAATGTAGTGACTGCATACCCTGTCTCACAAATGTATAAACTATATTTATAGCATTATTTGTATATCCTATGATATATTACTTTCAAAGGCATGTTAAAATGCAATTTTATAGCTGTTTTGCATACAAGTTACGAGAAATATTTTATGCAAGTAACAGGAGATGCAAAGATCTTTAAATTTAGATTTAAAAAACTGTATCATTTAAAACAATGTAAGGACCAGAAAGAAGATACAAAGTATTCTATGGGAACTGAGGAGAGAGATTTCATGTCCACAAAGGAAAAAAAAAGCATTATGGGAAAGGTAATTTTTGAGTTGGCTGTAAAGCGTTGTATAGAATTTCATCAAGCAAAGTGATGGCTACACCCAGCATGGGGAAATAATAAATGATTCTTTTATTATATTAAAAATTTAGTATCTAAGAGCGACGGCTTGGAAGGTGTCTTCATCCATTTTGTGTTTTTTATAAAGGAATACCTGAGGCTGAGTAATATATAAATGAAACAGGTTTATTTAGCTCATGGTCTGCAGGCTGCACAAGAAGCATGGTGCCCACATCTGCTCAGTTTCTGGTGAGGACTTTTGTGCTGCATCAAAACATGGCAGAAAAGGTCAAAGGGAAATGGGCACCTGGGAAGAAGGACCAAGCCTAAGAGGCTTCCTTGCTTTATAAAAACCCACTAATCCCTTCCCCACAAGAATCAATCCAGTCTCCTGAGAGTGGGAACTCACTCACTACTACTAGAAAAGCACCAAGCTATTCATAGATAATCAGTGCCCATGACCCAAATATCTCCTACTAGGCTTCATCTCCCAACGCTACCACACTGGAGATCAAATTTCAACGTACTTGGTTGGAATGGGACAAAGGACGTGATTTATAAGGGAATTCATAGGAAAGACAAGAAGGAAAGAAAAGGAAACAAGGGGAAACAAAGGGAAAGAGAGGAAAGGGAAGGGAAGCAAGGGAAAAGGGGAAAGGGAGAAAGGGAAAAAAAGAGAAATAGAACTCTAAGGGGAACATGTGTGTGAGAGAGACTATAGGAAATTATGAATGTCAAATGGGTAATGTCATGACTAAACTGTAAGAGAAGATAATGACTGTGGAACCTTGGAGAGTGCCTTTTTTTAAAAGCATAGGCAGGACTAGAAAAGAGACACAAGAGTGTGCCTTGGCAGAGAGGTACTCAGCACCTTAAGATGCTCAGCAGCATGAGTGAGTGAGAAGTTAAGAAGAATGCAGAGTTTTGGCTCACAGGGGTAGAAACCTCAAAGCCCACCTTCAATCAGTTCACTCCATATTTAAGATGATTTGCTGGGATGCATTTTGCTGGCCAGAAGTGAACATTTATCTTCTTAGAGAGGAGATAACATCATCCAGACCCTCAAATCCTTTGCGTAGTTCCAGGCACAATGTATTGGAGAAAAAAATCAAAACTAGAATTCTATACCTGGTAAAAATATTCCTCAAAACTGAAGACAAATTAAAGACTTTTTCAGACAAATGAAACCAAGAAAATTTGTCATCAGCAGTCTTACACAAAAGAAATGTCTACAACCAGAAGGCAAATAATCCTAGATAGAAATAAGGAATGCCTTATTGAATGAAAAGCTGAGAGATAAATGTACAAATGAATTTAAATTAATATAGGCTATATGAAATAATATTTCTGGATTTGTAATATGTAAATCATATATTGATTAAGATACACAAAATTAATAGTATAAAAAGCAGTATAAGGGGCACTTCACATGACAAGTGCCTTGGGAATTCTGCTTCTCCATAAAACCAGGCAAAAGTTATCAAAATAAAGGGATGGAGAAAGATCTATCAAATAGAAAACAATAGGGAGCAGGGGTTGCTATTCTAATTTCAGACAAAACAGACTTTGAGCCAGCAATTATCAAAAAGGACAAAGAAGCGCATTAGATAATAAAGGGTACAACTCAAAAAGAATATATAACTATCCTAATTATATATGCATCCAATACTAGAGCACCTGGATTCATAAAACAAATTCTTAGAGATCTACAAAGAGACTTACACACAACATACACAAATCAATAAATGCAATGTGATTCAGCACATAAGCAGAACTAAAACCAAAAACCCACATGATTATCTCAATAGATGCAGAAAAGACTTTCCATAAAATTCAACATCTTTTCATGTTAAACCCTCAACAAACTACTTCAAGGCATTGAAGGAACATACCTCAAAATAACAAGTGCCATCTATGACCATATGGAGAGGACAAAAGCTGTAAGCTTTTCCTCTGAGAACGAGAACAAGACAAGGATGCCCACTTTCATCACTCCTATTCAACATAGCTCTGGAGTCTTAGCCAGGGCAATCAGTCAAGAGAAATAAAAGGCATCTGAATAAGAAGAGAGGAAGCCATACCATCTCTCTTTACAAACAATATGATTCTATAACTAGAAAACCCCACAGGTTCTGCCCAAGGGCTCCTGGATTCAAGAAACAACTTCAGCAAAGGTTCAGGATACAAAATCAAAAAATCAGTAACATTTCTATATGCCAACAACATCCAAGGTGAGAGTCAAATCAAGGATGCACTTCCGTTCACAATGACCACAAAAAGAACAAGATACCTAAGGATGCAACTAACCAGGGAGGTGAAAGATCTTTATAACAATTATGGAACACTTCTGAAAGAAATCAGAGATGACACAAGCAAATGGAGAAAAAAATTCATGCTGATGGATGGGAAGAATCAATGTTGTTAAAATGGCTATACTGCCCAAAGCAATTTATAGATTTAATGCTATTCCTATCAAATTGCCAATGACATTTTTCACAGAATTCAAAAAACTACTCTAAAATTAATATGGAACCAAAACAAAGCCTGAATAGCAAAAGCAATCCTAAGCAAAAATAAAGCAGGAGAAATCATACTACCCAAAAAACTGTATTACAAAGCTACAGTAACCAAAACAGAATAGTGCTGTTACAAAAATAGACACGTAGACCAAGAGAAGAGGTTAGAGAACCCAGAAATAAAGCTGCACACCTCCAACCATCTGATCTTTGACAAAATTGATAATAACAAGCAATGGGAAAAGGACTCCCCTAGTCAATAAATGATGCTGGGATAACTGGCTAGATATACACAGAGGATTGAAACTGAACCCCTTCCTTACTCCATATTCAAAAATCAACTTAATGTGGATGAAAAATACCTAAATGTAAAAGCTAAAACTATAAAATCCTTACAAGAAATCCTAGGAAATAATATTCTGGACATAGACCCAGGCAAAGATTTCATAAGCAAATGCCAAAAGCAATGGTAAAAAAACAAAAATTGACAAATGAGACCGAATTAAACTAAAGACCTTATGCACAACACAAGAAGCTATCAAGAGAGTAAACAGACAATCTGTAGAATGGGAGAAAATATTTGCAAACTCTGCATTGACAAAGGCCTAACTTCCAGAATCTATAAGGAACTTAAACAAACAAAGCAAACAAACAAAAAACCCAAATAGTCCCATTAGAAAAAGTGCAAAGGACGTGAGCAGACACTTCTCAAAGTTACACATATGGGTGCCCAACAAGCAGATGAAGCAATGTTCATCACTGATCATTAGAGTATTGCAAATCAAAACCACAGTGTATCTCAAACCAGTCAAAATGACTATTACTAAAAAGTCAAAAATTAACACAGGCAGATGAGGTTATGGAGAAAAGGAAATGCTTATACCCTGCTGGTGACAATGTAAATCTGTTCAGCTGTTATTTAAAGCAGTGTGGTGATTTCTTAAAGAACTCAAAGCAGAATTGCCATTCGATCCAGCAATCCCATTATTGAGTATATATCCAAAGGAATATAAATCATTCTACCATAAAGACACATGCACTGCATGTATGTTCAAGGCAGCGCTATTCACAATAACAAAGACATGGAATCAACCTAAATTTCCAGCAACAGCAGACTGGATAAAGAAAATGTGGTACATATATACAGCATAGAACACTATGCAGCCATAGAAAAGAATGAGATCATGCCCTTTGCAATGACATGGATGAAGCTGGAGGTCATCATCCTAAGAAAATTAACACAGGAACAGAAAACCAAATACCACATATCCTTCTTTAGAAGTGGGAGCTGAACATTGAGTACACATGGGCATAAAGAAGGGAACAACAGGCACCAGGGCCTTCTTGAGGGTGGAGGTGGGAGGAGGGCAAGGATTGAAATGCTATCTATTGGGTACTATGCTCATTATCTGATGACAAAATACTTTGTACATCAAACCTCAGTGACACAGAATTTACCCATGTAACAAACCTGCACATGTACCCATTGAACCTAAAATAAAAGTTAAAAGAAAAAAAATATATAAATAACTCTTATAACTAAGCCATAAAAGACAGATAACCTACTTTAAAATAGGGAAAGCATTTGAGTAGGTATTTTTCCAAAGAAGTTATACAAACAGCTAAAAGTCAAATAAAAGAAGCTAAACATCAGTAGTCAATAGAAAATTCAAATCAAAACCAGAGTGAGATACCACTTCACACCCGTGAGGATGGCAATAAGAATGAGGAGAATTAGACAGTAACAGGCGTTGATGAAAACATGGAGAAATTCAAGTCCTCGTACTTGCTAGTGATAATGTAAAATTGTACAGGCAACTGTGAACGTTGCCTGGCAGTTTCTCCAAAAGAATTATACGACTCAGCGGTTCCTCAACCAATTGAATGAGTCACCATATGATTATGATTCATAGGTGTATACCTAAAGAAGTGAAAACACATGCCTACACACAACCTTGTACGTGAGTACTCATAACAGCATTATTCATAATAGATAAAATGTGGCCACCCCTCAATGGCAATCATCCTATGAATGGACAAACAAAAATGTTATATCCATATAAGGAAATGCTATTCAGCTGTAAAATGGAATGAAGGACCATTATGTGCTACAACATGGATGAACCTTGAAAACATTTTACTAAGTGAAAGAAGCCAAATGCAAGGCCATATGTATTTTTATTGCATTGATATGAAATTTCCAGATTGGGCAAATCTACAGAAAGAGAAAGTCTTCCAAAGGATAGAGAAAGGTGGAATGGACTTTTTGGGATGACCAAAATGTTCTGGAATTAAATAGAGATTGACAATTCTGAATATACTAAAATTCTCTACATTGTATACTTCAAAAATTACATGAAGTGTGAACTTTTTGGTATGTGAATTACAACTCAAGGCTAATTTTTTTTTTTTTAAAAAAAAGAAGGAGGTAACCATTCAATAGGTGAGGGGTGAATTTTTTTAAACTATTAAATCAAAGATACATGTTTAATTTCTCAGATGTGAAAATTATAAGGTTTTATAACTAACAACTAATAAAGTAGAAAAGTAAAGCAAAAATATCTTTAACTCAGATTAGTTAGGGAAGAAAATGAAAGAAACACAACAAAGTTGGAATAAAGAGTAGAAAATGGTAAGTTGGTAAAATTGAACCCTAAAGTACAACATTTAGATTAAATATGTGAGGGCTAATTACTCAATTGAAAGACAAAGATAGACTGGATGAAAAGTTATACATACACAGCCCAAAACCCAGCTATATGGTACTTAAAAAATAAACATATTAAATAAAAGGATTCAACAAGTTTGAAAATAGTATGGTAAAAATATATATACTATCCCAAGACCAAAACAAACAAGCTGGCATAACAATATAAATATCTGAGAAAATAGACATTAGGTCAGAATTACTACTGAGACAACGATTCATTTTATAATGATAAAATAGTCATTACACCAAGTATGTATTATAACCCCAAGTTAGGGTATCTCTTATAATTTATCATTTAATATATAAATAAATATTTGGCAGTGATCAGAAGTCACAGATATAAATAGAAAAACTCAGAATTAAAATGGGAATGTTAAGACACTTTGAAAGGGAGAAAATGAGTAGACAAAAATCAGTAAATACATAAAATAATTAATGAACTTAGCAAACTTGAACTAATGCTATCTCTTGTACTCTATACTGTTGCTGTCCAATGGAAACATAATGCAAGCCTTGTGTGTAATTTTAAATTTTCCAGTAGCCACAACATACAAAAACATAAATAGGTGAGATGATTTCTATAATACATTAACTTATTTTTATTAATACATACAAATCTTTTCATTTCAACATGTAATCAATATAAAGTTGAGATATTTATGTCCTTTTTAAAATAATCTTCAAAATCCAGTGTGAATATTACATACTATATTGTAATTTAAAAACTGAAGTCCCATTGGAATTAGTTGTTCTCTGGACTTCATAAAATTTACATTTGAAAGAGTAGATTCATACACTCAGGTTATTTCAAATATAGTTAAAAGTCCATTACCAAAAATGAAAAACTGGGTCATCTTCTTAGAAGAATCATTTTTACCTTAAAACAAAAACATATGTAATCCTTAATTTTAAGTTTTAACTTGACTGGGTTAAGGGATGCTGGGATAGTTGGTAAAGTGTTATGTCTGGGTGTGCCTACAAGGGTTTCTGGAAGATAATAATATTTGAATCAGTGGTCTAAGAAAGGAAGATCGGCCCTCACCAAGTGAACAGGCACCATTCAATTCGTTGAAGAACAAAAAGACAGCGGGAAGGTGAATTTGACTTAAACGAGCAGCCACTCAGATTCCCTGACCTTTGGACTTGGACTAAATTATGCCATCAGCTTCTCATGTTCTCCAGGTTACACGTGGCATATCATGGAACTTCTCAGCCTCCATAATTGTGTGAGCCAATTCCCACAATGTCTGTCTGTCTGTCTATCCATCATCTCTCTCTGTCTCTCTCTCTATCATCTATCTATTAGTCATCATCATTATCTATCTATATCCTGTTCTGTTTCTCTGGAGATTCTTGACTAATATAGCATATCAGTTTAGAAATCACATTTGTACAAGTCAAATATATTCCCTAGCCCTTGCATTAAATTGGTATTATTGACATCAACTTCAAAGGGATACATCATAAATTGAAAAGCAACTCTAAATTTATCAATGTCAACAAAACATTCTTCACATTTTTCTTGTAGATCTGTAGCCAATTACATAATCCTATCGATTGGATTTAAATTAACTGGCATGTTGATTTGTATTATGAAAAGTTTCCATTTCAACATAGATTTTGGTACTTGTCACCTTTGTGACCAAGGTCATAAATAAGCTTTTCTTTATTTCTTGAAGCTTCACATTTAGCTTGTTCATCACATTGTGATATCCGTGAGAAACTGCAAATCACAACGTCAGTTTTATTTTCATTGATTATTGTCTGTTTGGCAAGCATTTCTTTTTGTCAAGAAAAGCTTGAATTGGAGTTAATAGTACAGTGGATGTTTATAGAACCCTTACCTCATCAACTAAAAAGTATTGGCAAAGCATCCACAATCATTGAAGTCATTGTCTTCTGCTTCTTTCAGTGGTTCCTTGAGCTAGAGATGATTCATAGCATTACTATGCAAATCCTGAATGACTTTAACAACTGAATCCATGAAACTTTTTATTAGGTTGGTGCAAAAGTAGTTGTGGTTTTTACGATTATATGGAATGTTGTTCAGAAAGCAAATCATATCTATTTTAACATATATCATGCAGTGGAATCAGGCAATAAGAAAAACATCGATCTCTTGTTTAAAAATTCCAAGAAATCTAATCTCAGTCTAAAATTGATGTGAAGTACTACCTTTGTTGTAATAGAAAATACTTTTTAAAAATCTAGCTGAAATTCTTCTTTGAAAATTATACGAATAAGAAATATTTATTCCCCAAGTAAGGTTTTCAGGTTATGACTTGACAACATTTTGTTTGTTTGTTTTTGCACATTTTGGTGTAATTTAAGACCTAATATGCTCTAAGATGAGACACTGGGGAGTTATTCATAGAGCATAAATCAATATAAAGTTAAATAAAAGTATTGCAAGTTTTCAATTTTGAACCAATTTATTGTTGTGAGAAAGATCTTGTATTCTATGGGCAATTATTGGGCAGCTTAACTGATGGTCTTTCATTTCTTTTCTAGCCTGTATCTTCATTTCATTGTTTCTGTATTTACCCTGTTAGAGGATAATACCTACTTCTTAAAGTAACTTAATCCTGATATTGTCTGTCCTCAGCATTCTGCTGGGTGAATTATCATTCATTCAAATACATAAACACACACACACACACACTTAAAAATAAATGAAGATGTATTAGTCCGTTCTCATGCTGCTGATAAAGACATACCCAAGACTGAATAATTTATAAATGAAAGAGGTTTAATTGACTTACAGTTCAGCATGGCTTGGGAGGCCTCAGGAAACTTACAGTCATGGCAGAAGGGGAAGCAAATGCATCCTTTTCACATGGCAGCAAGGAGAAGTGCCAAGTAAAAGGAGGAAAAGCCCCTTATAAAGCCACTGGATCTCATGAGATCTCATTCACTATCAAGAGAACAGCAGCATGGGGGTAACTGCCCCCATGATTCAGTCACCTCCCACAGGTCCCTCCCAAGGCACTACAATTCAAGATGAGATTTTTGTGGGGACACAGCCAAACCATATCAGAAGGAAGACCATCAAATTGTGCTGAACAGAGGGTATATGACAGAGACATTGGAATTGTAAGGGAACAACATTTAAAAAATGCTGCATAGGGTCTGCAGTTATGACATAAACAATATTATTGTTTCTTGAATTGGGATGCATTGCACATTCATTGTGCGAAAGTGGGTACCCATTATATACTTTGGTAGGACATAACTATTCTCAGCTACAGAAACGTCAAACTCTCTCACCTGAACCACAGGGTTTTCACCTGTATTCCATTAATTTGTCTAAGGCAGATACGTGATGAATTAGTTCTGCCTGACACTACTGCCTTGTCTGTACCATATGCCGTGATTCTGCTGGGACACAATTTCTATGAGCCCTCAACTGTCAGGAGGGTGTCTGTCCATCAGATTTGGAAGAGCTAAGCTGAACACAGCTAGTAATTCTAACTTTTTAGCTTGGGAGATGTGAAAAATTGAGAATTTGACACATTCAGTCATAAAATACAGTTTCAGTGATATATAGCTCACTAGCGGTGTGGATATTATTAATTCAGAGTATGATAATTTCTTAAACAGGCTGAGGCACATTTCTACTTGCAAACTGCATGGCATGGTTCTTTGAGGCAAATTGGTAATGAAAACAATATGCTGAAGCTAATGCCAGAGACATAGTTACTCTCCATTGTTTTATTGTGGGGAGGAAAAATATTGAATAGAGAATCAAGTTTAGAATTCAAAAAATTGAATTAGAATTTTGCCACCTACCGACCTACTGCTAAACTTACTTTAAAGTTGTTTCTTTTTTGAAGATTTAATTAAATTTAATTTTTAATTGACAATAATTGCACATATTTATGGGGTACATAGTAATGATTTTATCTTTTTAAAAAATTGTGTGGGTCCATAGTAGGTGTATATATTTATAAGGTACATGGGATGTTTTGATACAGGCCTGCAATGAGAAATAATCACGTCATGGAGAATGGGGTATCCATTCCCTCAAGAATTTATCCTTTGTGTTACCAACAGTCCAATTACATTCTTTTCGTTATTTTAAAATGCACTATTAAGTTATCGGCTATAGTCACCCCATTGTGCTGTCAAGTAGTAGGTATTATTCTTTCTATTTTTTTTGTACTTATTAACTATCCCTACCTTTCCCCTAGACTCCCACTATCTTTCCCAGCCTCTGAGAGCACCATCCTTCTATTATCTATGTCTATGTGTTCAATTGTTTTGATTTTATATGATGTGTAATGATGAGAACAGGGTAATTAGCATATTCATCATCTCAAGCATTTATCACAACTTTGTGTTGGGAACATTCAATATCCTCATCCTATGTAAACTATATAGTATATTATTGTTATCTATACTCATTCTACAGTGATGTAAAATACTAGGACTTTCTTCATATCCAGAAATAGGAAAAGAAGTAATAGACTAGGGAATGATTAGCAGAAGTAGACAGAGTGAGGAGGATAAACTTGGCCTAGTAGGAGTCTTAAGCTTAGTCCAGTCCAGATAATAATTTCTGCAGGCTGTTTTGTTCTTCTTCTAAGAAGATACTATGATTCTCTATTTTATACTGATTTGAGATGCTATCATATTTTATCCCCAGGTAGACTTTAGCATGACGTCACAGAGTCAGACAGTATACCTGGCCGTACGTGTCCTACTGTAATTGCTGACTTAAGAACACATTTCTCCTATTACGTTGTGAGCCCGTTAGAGAAAAAGTGTGTCTTTTCTATTTCATGCCCTTTGGGCTTTAGTCCAGTGTTTAGAACAAAAGAGCTTACCTAATGTAAATTTCCAAATTTAGAGAAAGAAATACAATTTCATCTTAAAAACAATTATTTTGTACTAAGAATGTAACAAATCAAAGACAGCTGACCTGAGAAGGTAGTATCAGAGACTAATATATTGAGTATGTTTCTGTTTTAGATTTTTAAAAAATGAAGCTGTATTTTATAATCTGGGTTTTGGGCTTGTGTTGCAAATCAGGATTAGGAAAGACAAATGCATTGGAAATTACAGGATTTAAGGTTTGTTCTATTACCATAAATCTAAATTTAAGATTGTTCTATCGTTGTTAAGTGAACCCGAATTTCTTTTGTTTTTATGCTTGCCTGTTGAATTCAGTGGAGATGGATTCTCACAGAAGTATTCATGGAGCATATATTTTTTTAGTGAAGAGATGGCAACCAGAGTAGAAACTTGGCCTCCTTCAATGTGGTGCCTTTACCTTTTGTTTAGGGTCTTTAAAGAGCAACACTCACCAATATTTAAGAATTTATAATATCTCTTTTATTTTCTCTGCTTCATTTTTATAAAATATGGGAGGGAATTTTTAGCAAAATATATCTTTTTTGTTTTGTTTTGTTTTTGTTTTTTTGAGACGGAGTCTTGCTCTGTCGTCCAGGCTGGAGTGCAGTGGCCGGATCTCGGCTCACTGCAAGCTCCACCTCCCAGGTTTACACCATTCTCCTGCCTCAGCCTCCCGAGTAGCTGGGACTACAGGCGCCCGCCACCACACCTGGCTAATTTTTTGTATTTTTTAGTAGAGACAGAGTTTCACTGTGTTAGCCAGGATGGTCTCAATCTCCTGACCTTGTGATCTGCCTGCCTCAGCCTCCCAAAGTGCTGGGATTACAGGCTTGAGCCACCGTGCCCGGCCTAGCAAAATATATCTATTTACCAAGCCATATTTATACTTCTGTAACCGAAATTTATTATATATAGGGTTCTCTACAGTGTATCTGCAGTAGTGTCATGGGCCACTATTGTTAAAAGGTACTGTATTGAACAGGCACCATTCCAGGCGCCAGGGGAAATGATAAAAAAAGTATTTGCTTAGGTGAGATAGACAAAGACAGATTGAAAGTAAGTGGAGACTGTGTGAACAGGTGATGTTGGTGTTTAATACTGAGAAATGTACTGCATGAACTAGCTGGTTAAAAGTATTTTAAAAAGAGTTGACAGATTATGCAAAAACAGGGATCAGTGAAGAGTCCTAGGTTATCTGTACAGTGGTGTTAAGTAACCTGTGACAGAATGGTAGGCTCCATGGGGAAAAATAAGGTAGGTAAAGGGTAGGATGGGACTATATTAGTTCTGGCCCAGGCAGGAAACAGTTGGCACAAAGAATTTAATCAAAGAGACTTTACTGCAAAGACTACAAAGGATTGAATGATGCATTGAAAGACCAGCAACACCTAAATCCGAAGGGACAAGGGAAGGAGACCAGATTGCCCCATCCCCCCCAAAAAAAGGCTTTAAAAGAGACAAGCTCCCACAGTGAGGCAAGAAGGAAAGGGACTGGAGTGGTGGAAATAGATACTCTGACTCTTTCCTCTCACTTTCCAATCTCTTGGCAGTGTCTCACACAGGCCAAATATAATTCCAGGTCAGAAGGCTAATGGACCTGGGTGATGCACTACGTAAAGGTCCTCACAGTTGGGACTATTTTGCAAACAGTACAGCCATAAAAGAGACAGGAAATGAAGGAAATGATGTGCTTAGATTTGCTTTTTTTCTGACGTTATTGGTAACAGACTGATTTGAGTAGGGCATGATTTTGTGCATGGGAGCCGCTTCATTGTTGAAATCATCTGAGTAAGTGATTAAGGAGCAGTGTTAGAAAGGACAGTTGAAGGGATAACTACATTTAAACCTTGAATTGTGATATATTCATGATGTGAAGGCAATACAGTGTGATTGTTAATCAGAAATGCATGTTGAAAAACAAAAAACAGCTAGATAACAGAGGACCATTAGCTTTAAACTTGCAAACCTGGATTGTCAGAAGTCCAGTTAGGAATGTTCTGTGAACACAGAAGATAATCCATCTTATTTTTGAAATCCTTAGTTTAAGAAAACTAGAAGACCTCCAAATAGCTGCTCTTCGTCTCTGAAATTTGGTCTTAAGATCTTTCATTGTGTGGCCAAGTCTTCTTATTTTGGACTCAGTCAGCAGCCTAGTCTCCTATCTGTGCAATTAATCCATTTGTTCTTCCCATGTGACTCTGTTTTGTGCCACAGTGCCTTCGTTAAACGATCTCCTAATCATCTTTCCAAACTGAGTTCAAGATCAACTCTTCTGGGAAACTTTCCTTGATGGTGCTCTCTAGTCTGATCCCACAGTCCCTTCTCTGGGTATCGTCTATATTACAGTGCATGTCCCAGAATACCATCAGTATTAATTCACTTAACTCCCACATGAATCTGTAAGCATCTCAAGGGAAATGACACTAATTTACTTTTTATTCAACATCTGTCTTAGCGCTGGGTCAGACTAGGCCATGAGAAGAGAAGAATACTTTGAATGATAAAAAGAAAAAGTTGAAACACATAATATTTGGACAAATGAGAGTAGTTATTTTATGTTAAAGAGAAGCTGCAGACGAGGGCAAAAGAGATGTAGTAACAATAATAACATCTTTCAGATAAAATTAGTTCTCTTTTCTAAGCTGCTTGTAGATATGGTTTTAATGCTTCTGTGGATTATTCCCTTACAAGTTATATTCTTAATTCATGTACAGATATGTTACTTTTATTAACCTTGGTTATATTTTTCATGAGTATGTAGGAAGTTTCTTATAAAAAAGAAGAAAGACACAGAAAAATGTATTGAGCTAGAATTTGGGGAAATTCCTAGGTTTAAAATTACATTTTCTCATATATACTTTAAAGTAAATATCTAAATTTCCTGCTAGTGATTACCTTTTATTCCCTTTTAAATTAAATACAATTAAATAAAATTAAATTTTCTAACTAAACATTTGCTAGGATGTCATGAACTGAAAGTATTCTAGTGAGTTAATGAGAAAATACAGATTTTTAAAAGTAAATAATTTTTACTTTATTAATATATTGTTAAATTAAGTCATTAAGTTCAAGAATTTAATATTTTATCAATGAAATTCTAAAACATGTAATTTATGAACAATCTATATTTCTGTCAATATAATCAACATTGTTTCAAAGCTCAGTGTAAAAATGAAATGCAATGATATATTTTTATGAAATGGAAAAATACACTCTTAAATTATCCTAAATTAGACTCATTTGGATTAGACCCATTCACTGTCATGTTCAAATCAAAGAAAAGTTTCCTTTCAAGAGTACTTAAACTGTTAAAGCTTGTAAAATTTTTATCTCACTGCTAGCATTGCCTTAAAATAAATTCCAGTTGTGACATTTTGTACTCATGTTATTATAAAAACAAGGATAGGCCACAAAACACTGTGGTGATATTTGTTTGCCTTCTGAAATACTTCCAGCATGATCTGCATCTTTTATATATTCAGAATTTAGATTGGCCTTTCCATCACGGGCCATGATGCTATAAATAACTGATAAAGGCAGTTGCTGATGAGCAAAGCTGTAGGGTAATGTAAAGGTCAAAGAATGATAATTCATGATCATCTTAACAAAGTACATATACCATGCATTAAAATACTGAAACTAAACTCTGGTGGCAAAACACAGGGAAGAAATGACACTACGTGAATTCCCTCACCTAAATGTGACTGTGAGAAGGTTAAGAACTAGAACAAACTTATCTGTTCTTCCATTGAATGTTTATATCCAAGGGTCAGCTTTCTGTGTATAACACATTGGAGTAGATACTTTTAGACCTTATAGCTATTACTTATGCTCTATTAATTAACCTAAAGTCTAAAACATTTGCACATCAATCTGTCTCAAATCCTGGCTTCAGCACTCACCATGCAAATTAACACTGGCAGATTATTTAGTGTTAGTTATCTCATTTAGAAAATAGTCATGATTATAATCCTAACTTCTCATGTTTCTTGAAAATATTAAACAATAAAATATTTATACTAACTTAAAAGCCTCCTAACTTAAAGACTGATCTAAAATCTGTAATTTAAAATATTCATACATCTCAGATGTGAATGTTTTTGGCCTAAAATCTAACTTACAAAGATTTACTTTAGTGAGACTTTTTTTCCCAGAAATAGCTAGAATAGAATAATTTGAATGTTTCTAGCACGAAGGAAAGACAAAGATGTAAGGTGATTGATATCCCAGGTACTCCAATTTGATCTCGACAAATTATATGAAGGTATTAAATGATCACACATACCTCAAACTATGTACGTCTATTATGAATCAATTACGATGTTTTATAAAGGTCTAATATTTTTTTAGTGAGACTCTTAAAGTCGTATTTGAAATAAGATCATAAATAAAAACACATTACATCATGTAATTTCTTATACTTTTTAATTTATGTGTTTATACTTGCCCCATAAAGTGTTTTTCTCCAGTGACTATCATACAATATTGAAACAGAAATTGTGGCTGCTCCTAACTAGAATAGTTGGCTCTGATAGCTCTGTTATTGAAGTTTTTAGTTGGTTAAGCCCTAGGTGGTTATGTAACATTTCAACAAATGTTGTCGCTACATCGTTTTTATTTCATGAGACCGGGAAAGAGAATTCCAAAAGCACTCTGCTAAAATTGTAAGTTTATTTTCAAAATCAAGATGCCTTACATTCATAAAGGAGAATTTTATATAGAAAAGCAAGAATCCTCTCAGTGAATATTTATTGAGTGCCACTTGAGCTCAAGCTACTTTTCAAGATGTTCTAGATATTATAATAAAGAAGTTAAAATGTGCGCGTCAGTATGTTTATAACTTACTGGGCATACAGCTATGTAGTCAATGAATTGATATCTCTAATGTTGAATGCATTGAAAAAGTTACTTAGAAGGTGCTGTAGACTTCTTTGGTGAATCAAAAAATCTTGAGTTTAGAAGCTTGAGTCTAGGATTCTAAAAAGGGTTGAAAATGAGAGTACATTTGAAATATATTGTGGAAGATTAGTAAGTATTACGGAGGGAGGACCAATAGCAGAAGTTGTAAGTGTGCCCAGAAGAAAGACCAATATAAAGGAGGCACAGAGAAATGAAAAGGCGTGACATATTTAAGTAATTGCATGAATCCATGAAATGGGCATATCTGGGTATCTGAATAAATTCATATGTAAAAATTGAAGGTAGAAATTGGAGTAGAAAGTTATTCTTCAGAGCCTAACAAGTTGAGTCTTTATCCGTAGAACAGCAGTGAGCAAACTATAGCCTGTAAGCAAAATCCAACCTGATGCCTGCTTTTGTAAATATGGTTTTATTGAATCATGGCCATACCACTCTTTTAAGTAGTATCCATGGCTGCTTTCATACTACAAAGGCAGAGTTGAATAGTTGTAATAGAGACCATATGGCCTCAAAGTCTAAAATATTTTCTATCTGGATCTTTACCAAAAAAAATTTCTGACCCCAGTTGTGGACCAGTGCAATGTGAAGTGCCAGTCTGTTGGTTGTTAGTTATAAGTATTATATATGACCAGATCAATAGCTTTCATAGAATGCAAATTAATTCACTTTACCAAGAAAATCTTGCTATGAAAAAAATAATTCCAGCTGATCTGGACTGTGTGCTTAGTAAATTTATATAATTTATATGATTATAGTTATATATAATATTTAATTATATATAATACATATTTAATTATATACTGCATATTATAATGTTATATAATATATATCTAATATATAATATGTATGTATCATATAATTTATATAATTTACTAGGCACACAGTCCATATTAGCTGAAATTTTTTCATTATCTTATTATTTAAAATGTTTACTTATACATAGGTATATTATTTTACTAAAATAGTACAATTTTACTAAAATGGTATAGTAGTATACTATTATACTAAATTCATATACCTGTGAATTTACTCAGACATCCAGATATACCCATTTCACAGGTTCATGCCTTTATTTAAATAAATCATGCACTTTTATTTCTCTGTGCCTCCTTTATATTGGTACTATTAAAATCATTAGTAAATTTATGTACTTCACTAAGCACACTTGCTCTGCACGTAAATATATATGTTCTAGTAACACTGTGTATTTACTTGCAGAGCAATGCCATACAGTTTAGTTCAAGGACCTCACCTTGAGTCAGTCAAGATGTAGTGAACATTTCTGTGCAGGATATTAGGACCAGATGCGTATTTTGGAAAGGACCAATAAAGTCAAAAACAAGACTGTCTTGGCTTCTTCTGGAATACCACAGCAGAGTAGAAAGGTCATGTATGGGGCTATGGAGTTGGCCACAGCTGTTTCCAAACTCTGGGGAGTCAGCCAGTAAGAAGGCTGGGCAAACAATACAGAATGTTCTTTTTTCATTAATTTACGTGCTAAAATCCCACACAAGAACTCTGATTGGTCTGGCAAGTTTACGAAGCCCACTTACTCCAGCAGTAGGTGGGTCAGGGACTCTTTCATCACACAATGGGGTTGTTAGTGAGAATGGGGTGCAGTTCCGCACAATGAAGAATGATCTGCAGATACCAGGGTAATGCTGTGGAAACTGTGAGAAGTCTAGTGTTCTCACCTATTTGTGGGATCTAAACATCAGACAATTGAACTCATGGAGATACAGAATAGAAGAGTGGTGGTTATCGAAGGCTGGGAAGGGTAGTACAGGGAGCAAGGGGGAGGTGGGGATGGTTAATGGGTACAAAAAATAGAATGATTAAGACTTACTATTTGATAGCACAACAGGGGGACTATAGTCAATAATTTATTTGTGCACCTTAAAATAACTAAAGGAATATGATTGGATTGCAACAGAAAGGATAAATGCTTGAGGAGATAGATACCAAGTTTTCCATGATGTAATTGTTACGCATTGCATGCCCATACCAAAATATCTCATGTGCCCGTTAAGCACATGAGTACCTACTATGTACCTCATGTGTACCTACTATGTGCCTCATGTGTCCCTACTATGTACATACAAAAATTAAAACTAAAAAAAAATTTTTTTAAAGAAAATTAGCACTATTGACCACTGGCTTGGCTCATTTGGGCTCCTGTTTCTAAATGCTATAAACTGGGTTGCTTATAAACAGCAAACATATATTTCTCAGAGTTCTGAAGGCAACAAGGCTACGATCAAGGCACTGACATATTTGCTGAGAGCTTTCTTGTTGGTAGATAGAGCCTTCTAGCTGTGTTTTCTCATGGTGGAAAAGCTGAGATAGTTCTAGGGTCTCTTTTCTAAGGACAGTAATCCCAATCATGGAAGTTTTACCCTGAAGACCCAATCACCTCCCAGTGGCCCCACTCCTTAATAACATTACCTTGGAGAGTAGGATTTCAACATGTAAATTTTGGGGCATGGACTCTAAAAAAAAGACCATTGCAAGTTCTTTGTATTTTCTGCTGCTTGAAGTATTGTTCACAACAGCTCTTTTAGTGGATTATGTCATGTCAGATATGCTAAAACAGCCTAAGCTAGCACCGTGAATCAAAGGACAGATTCCATCTGATCCTGGAGAATATGTCTCTCATACTGTGTGTGCCCAGGCCCAAAGACTGATGGGCCTTACTGAAAAATATCTTGATTTATTCACTAATGGGTATTTTTTTTCCTACTCATTGAATTAGAGTAACTACTCAGGAGATTCTCAACAAAGGAAAAAACAGTCAGTGTTTTAATTCCTTAATCTGTGTGATAGTAACAGTTTAGAAACTAATCTGTGTGATAGTAAGAGTTTAGAAACTGTTTATCCTATAAGACCTAGGCAACTTTTGTGAAAATAGCATGGACTATAAATCAGATCTCTTTTTATATAATGACTTTTAAAAGGACTTGTACATTGTCACCTTGGATCTTTACTTTTGCTACACCTGAAAGTAAAGCACGATTTTCTTAAACCTTTACTACTGTGTGGTTTATGATATGTTTTATAAGAAAAAGATGTGCTTCTATAAAACATCCTACTTCCCGCTCTGTATGAGAAAAGATAATTTGAAGGTTGGTAGAGGGACGCTGATATTTTATGAGTGACGATACTGTTAGCTGTGGTCATTACTGCCATACTCATTCCAGGAGAGGAGCTGATTTCCTCTGCAGGTGCATGCTTGAATAATCTCATTGCAGACACAGGCAAGTGTTTATGCAATTCTTCATTTTTCCATTAGGGATCATACATACATCATGTGCCCCCAATTAATGCCTATAAGACTGGCGACCAAATGATATATTGCTACATTGTACTGTGTTCGCAGTTTGATAAAAACACAAATGCAGTTTTGTTGTTTGCATTTTTCAAATTGATCTCCTGATGTATCTCCTTTTTTTTTTCTTTTCCCTGCAGGCGAAAGGGATATTTCAGAGATATATAATATTAGACAATTGTTTCCATAATTTATTTTATATTTGACCTTATGATTGAATTTTCTACAATTCTGTTGGATTGGGAAATTATACCTTGATTACCTTAAGTTTTTTTTTTTTTTTTCATTATTTGTGTAGTTTCTGGGTAATTAATACAGGGGCCTCTATTTGAAGAACCAGTGACAAATGCTTTTATCGTTTCTACAATTGTGACCACTAGTACATGTAATTTCTCCATGGTCTCCAGATCTATTTGCCTTATTCTGTCTCTTCTTACCTTTTATGTTTGCCACAGTCTGGAACAATGATCAACTTTTTATGTATAATTTCATCTGAGTCTACAATTTTTGTCACATCCTTATTTTTTATTATACATGTGCTTTATTAATTTTAAATTCACTTGGTTATTTTACCTGTTTTGAAGGTCTACTAGACCCTGTGTAGAAAACAAAATGGATGTGGTCCCTGAGTAAAGCAATACATATATCAACATTTTGGGATATTTTATCCAGTTCTAGCTGGTAGGCATATAGTTAAATAAATATGTACATATAATAACATACACAGACACACACACACACAGTTGAACACCTGGCGTACCGCATGCTACAAAGAAGGCAATCAATAAATGTTATATTCATTTAACGTGATACAAATGTTTTCTCTCATTGACTGGTTGGCTTTGTTATCATCATATTGATTTTTATGATAGAAATCCTTATTTTGAATGCAGTCTCATTTTTTCAATATTTTCCTTTATGGTTAGTGATTTTTATATACTGTTGAAAACAAACTTTCTTATTCCCACATCATGAAGTAATTGTTATATAAGCTTTCATTCCAAGTGTAATCTCCCTGGAATTTGTTATTTTTGAATGCTGTGAAATACTGGTTAAGGTTCATTTTTACCTCTCATAGCTAACTAACTTATTCAGTTCATTTACAAAAAACATTATTCTTTCCAAAACTACTTCACAAGAGCCACAATTTTCATAAATCAGGTGTCCAAATACATGTGGATCTGTTTCAGGACTATTTCTTATAGTTCTCTGGATTGTTTGTTCTTGTTCTAATTCCACTCTGTCTTAATGTTTTAGCCCATTCAGGCTACTATAACAAAAAAAACCATAAACAGAGAGACTTATAAATGAAGCACATTTATTTATCACAGTTTTGGAGGCCTGGAAGTCCAAGATCATGGTGCTGGCAGATTTGTTATCTGATGATGACCTATTTCCTCCTTCATAGACGGTGCCTGCTTGCTGTTTCCTCTTGTGGTGGAAGGGACTAGCTAGCTCTCTGTGGTCCCATTTATAAGAGCATTAATCTCATTAAGGTCACTTAATTGACTCCCTAAAGGCCCTACATACTAAGATGATCACCTTTGTATTTAGGAGTTCAACATGTGAATTTGGGGGAACACAAATGTTCAGACCATAGCACCTGATAACTCTATAATGTGTCTCTTTTTTTTTAACTTAAAGCATTTATTGATTTAAAACATTTAATGCATTTGTAGACAAAGAATCTTAATTTTAAAGTTATTTTCTTTTGTAGTCACATATGAAATGGAATTTGTGAACTGCTAACCTGAGTTTTATAAAACTGCTTTTTTTGTTTTTTGTTTTCAAATTTTACTTGAGGTTCTGGGATATATGTGCTGAACGTGCAGGTTTGTTACATAGGTATACATATGCCATGGTGGTTAGCTGCACCTATCAACCCATCATCTAGGTTTAAGCCCTGCATGCATTAGATATTTATCCTAATGCTCTCCCTCCCCTTGCCCCCTACCTCGACAGGCCCCGGTGTGTGATGTTCCCCTCCTTGTGTCAGTGTGTTCTCATTGTTCAGCTCCCACTTATGAGCGAGAACATGCAGTGTTTGGTTTTCTGTTCCTGTGTTAGTTTACTGAGGATAATGGTTTCCAGCTTCATCCATGTCCCTGCAAAGGACATGAACATGTTCTTTTTCATGGCCGCCTAGTATTCCATGGTGTATATGTGTCACATTTTTATCCAGTCTATCATTGATAGGCATTTGGGTTGGTTCCAAGTCTTTACTATTGTAAATAGGGCTAAAATAAATGTATGTGTTCATGTGTCTTTATTGTAGAATGATTTATATTCCTTTGGGTAAAAACCCCAAAATGGGATTGCTTGATCAAATGGTATTCCTGGTTCTAGATCCTTGAGGAATCACCACACTGTCTTCTACAATGATTAAGCTAATTTACACTCCCACCAACAATGTAAAAGCGTTCCTATTTCGCCACATCCTCTCCAGCATCTGTTGTTTCCTGTCTTTTTAATGGTTGCCATTCTAACTGGCGTGAGATGGTATCTCATTGTGGTCTTGATTTGCATTTCTTCAATTACCAGTGATAATGAGATATTTTTCATGTTTGTTGGCTGCATAAATATCTTCTTTTGAGAAGTTTCTGTTCATATCCTTTGCCCACTTTTGATGGGGTTGTTTTTTACTTGTAAATTTGTTTAAGTTCCTTGTAGATTTTGGATATTAGAACTTTGTCAGATGGATAGATTGCAAAAATTTTCTCCCATTCGCTAGGTTGTCTGTTCACGGTGATAATAGTTTCTTTTGCTCTACAGAAGCTGTTTAGTTCAATTAGATCCCATTTGTCTATTTTGGCTTTAGTTGCCATTACTTTTGATGTTTTAGTCATGAAGTCTTTGCCCATGCCTGTGTCCTGAATGAGTCTTGATATCTGATTAAATCCTCCAACTCTGTTCTTCTCATGATAAAATTAGCTATTCCCGTCTCCTTACATTTCTATATGAAGCTTAAGATTAGTTTTCCAATTTCTGAAAAATAAAGTCTATCAGGAGTGTGTTGGGATTTCATTGAATCTTTAAACCAATTTGTGAGGAATTGATATTTTTAAAACACTAAGTTTGATAATTCACACACGCGGTGTTGCTCTAGAGTTAGATTGCATTGCCTCAGGTGGGGCGATGGGAATCATCTCTTCCCAACTCCCATTCCCACTGGGAGACAGAGATCCAAGTTATGTAGAGATTTGTAAGGCATATTAAACATATATTTCAATTATTTCAAAACTATGTTTTAATTGATGCATGATAGAGGTACGTAACTCCAGAGTACATGTGATAATTTCATACATTCAACTAAATCATAAAGATCAAATCGGCGTACCTGGGATATTCATCAACTTAAATATTTGTCTTTTCTTTATGTTAGAAACATCGAAATGATTCCCTTCTAGCCACTTTGAAGTGTACAGTACATTATTATAAACTATAGTCACCTTACTGATTTATCAAACACTAGGTCTTTTTCTTCCATTAAACCGTAATTTTGCACCCATTAATCAACTCCTCTTTATTCCTTCTTGCTCCCCCTTCCTGGTATCCTATGTCAATTAAAAAGACTTTAGCAGGTTTTAAGAAGTGCACTTGGGGACATGATTTAATCCAATATCCATTAAAAAATTATGTGATGTGTGAAGAAGGAATAGAGTGAATCAACAGTATATGTGAAAGAACAATGAGATTTATTATTCTAAGCAAGAGGTAGTAAAAATGTGATGAAGTGATAGCATTAAAATTGGAGAGGAATGAACAATTCAAGCTACATCTCATAAGCAGAACTCAATTTCCTGGTGGACATTTAGATGTAGCACATTGAAATAATTTTCAGTGAAGTATAATAAAATTATTATAATCCTGACGTTTGCTTAAAGAAAGATTTGCAGGTTAAATAAATCATATGCATATAGGTATGTGCATGCAATTTTTTCTTGACTATTGCTTCTATATATCTGAATGTATAGGTATATCCATCTTTGTTCTGGGTATCCCTGTTATACTGGGATATTTAGCGTATTACATATAAGAAAGAAAGCTGGAAATGCTTTTTCTCTGAGACATAATTCAGACAAATATAAATGATAATTCTGCCTCTTAAAAATTAACTCATAACTCTGTGGTTTGCAGGGCACTAAAGTTCTTATTTCATTAGGAAGAATAAATGATATAAACCTAACCACAAAGTACAACTACCATTTTTTTAATATATAAAATATGCCAGGTATGGTGTTAGATATTCCACATATTTTATTTATGATTCTTATTAACACCATACATGGAACTATCTCATTTTCTGAAATGAAGAAACTAAGATGTTTAGAGAAGTTAAATAATCTGACCTAAATTGACCATCTAGTAAATGAGGAGGCCTGAGGCCAAACCCTGCTGTGTCTTTTGCAAACAATTCTGTTCCTACAAACTTGAACAGCCACTGGCAAGACTTGCAAGACTGAGCACTCTGTAAATACATGGTGACTGAATGACTACTTCCACCTCTCTTTCCATCTGTTTGCTCTTCACAATTCCCCCAAAATGATAAAAATTTTCAAAATAAAATAGCTTTAATAAGAAGCAAATTTAAACTCTAGTTTCTAGCATCTATATTTAAATTAGAAAGTGGCAAGAAATCAAGTTAATCCAAAACAGAGTGCCAGAATACCCAAACTGTGTGGATCACTTCTTTATGCTTCAAAAAGCTGTATTTAACCTAGAATGACTTTAATGTTTTATTCTCTTTTGAATTAATTTTCCAAGTAGGGTTATAAATCGTTTCTTTTATAGCAGAAAATATATTGATATTTAATCGTTTCCATCATTATTTTTCCTTTTTAATTTAGGCCTAGGAAAGAAAGGATATTCTTTAAAATTATGCACAAGGTTACTAAAATGTGTTGAAGTGAAACTGAGCTAAATCAATATAGAGAGAGTAAACTTGAATGGAAACCCTTTGAGACAGACCAGTTTCCTGTTTTTCATCCCCTACTTATTCACGTTTTTTCCTTCCTTTAATGTTTCTTCTAAAGGCAATCAGTGTTTTAAGGCTTCATTTTACTCACATTAAAATTAGCTCTAAAATGCTGATTAGAGTGTTAGTGGTATTATGTAAAAATATCAACCAAGTTATTACAGATTTGGTAGTTTCAGCCTTTATCATAATTGTGTACACATTGTGCCAATTGATATCATTGCAAGGACTATGGGTTCAAAATCAAAGTGGCAGAAGTATTATTTCTGATGAAGGTAATGGGTGATAATTATGCTATATAACACATTATACTTTTAGGAAAAAATATAAAACAATAAAATATGGTTAGTGACAAACTATACTGTGTTTTGCAATATTCTTCCTCTTCTTCTTCTTCTTCTTTTTTTGAGATGGAGTTTCACCTTGTTGCCCAGACGGGAGTACAATGACACAATCTCAGCTCATTGCAACCTGCACCTCGTGGGTTCAAGCTATTCTCCTGCCTCAGCCTCCTGAGTAGCTGGGATTACAGGCACACATCACCACGCCCAGCTTGTTTTGTCGTATTTTTAGTAGAGACGGGGTTTCATCATGTTGGCTAGGTTGGTCTTGAACTCCTGACCACAGGTGATCCACCTGCCTCAACCTCCCAAATTGCTGGGATTACAGGCATGAGCCATCGCACCCGGCCTCTTCTTCTTTTTATAATATGATAAATTCCTTTTCCAGAAATACCACAGATGGCTGGTACCTGTATGCTGACAGTTCTAATGGGAAATTTGGTGACACAGCTGACATTCTTACTCCTGTCATTTCATTCACGGGACCAAAATGTACCTTGGTGTTCTGGACACATATGAATGGGGCCACCGTTGGTTCTCTTCAGGTACTACTTAGGCAATCACATTTTCTGAATTTTCTCTGTAAAAGTTCATAGTGCATAATTTGGTATCATTACAATATATTCTGTTAATAAGTGAAAATGGACAATTACCAACACTTCACTAGATTTGTAATGATATGATGGAGTAAAAACTTTAGCAGAATTGGACATGAATAGCTAATAAGTAATTTTTATTCTATTTAATTATGAATGTTGTCTCTATGCTGAGGTTATAGCTTCTGGGTAATACTATTTTGCACTTGAAACATATGCATGTTTCAATATCAGTGTTCTGAGTATAACACAATCAAATAAATATATACACTTGGGTAATATCTGGATGTGTCTTCTTGTTGCCTTTTACTACATTCTGCAATAGTGTTTTTCAAAATGTTTCTGTTAAAAAAAATTAAACTGTTTTAAACACATAAAGAATAGCACAGACAACTCCAATATATCCTTCACTCAGAGATCTTATTTTTTTTAAATGAGTTGTCCTGGTAATGTCCCCTATAGAAAAAAAAAAAATCCAGTATAGGATAATAGATTATACCAAGTTATTTCTTTCTACAGTCTTTCAAACAGGAATAATTCCTTATCTTCCCTAGGTTTTTATAAACTTGCTATTTTAAAAGCCAGTAGCCATGTCATTTTGTAAAATGTCTCTTAGTTTAATTTTATTGTGTTAAGCTCTTTTTTCCCTATTATATAACTAACATCGTGTTTTTATTGCATCCCATTAGTTAGTGATCCTTATCAGCCCCATTACTTTTGTGGTTTTTTTGTTATCAATAAATATTTTGCAAAGAGAAATCAGTATGAATACTGATTTCATCTCCATTTTACCCACAAATTTTTGCCTTCAGTGGTGGCTTTTTTTTTTTTTTTTTTTTGCCTGAATTAATTTTACAATGCTGATTGCCTGTGATTTTCTAACTCCATTATTCTGTCCACATTTGTAGATTGGATTCATATTGAAAAAAATTCTCATCTCTCTATTTGTGTGTTCATTTACTATTCTATATCAATGTGGACTCATAAGTTTCTATTTTAGTCAACATAATAGTATTATTATTTATTTGGTCCTCAAATTGTCTCAGATTTGGAAATAAGAGTCCCTCTTAACCAACCTCCATATCTCTCTAAAACGGCCTATTGTTCTTTGAGCATATTCTTTCTTTTTGGCCAAGATGTTACAAACTTCACCTTCTTTTTATCCTGTCCAATCTCTGGAATTAACTATTGTTTCAAGAAGTCCTGTATGCTTTTGTTCTGGGGGATCCAACATGTACAGGCCAGAGAGCAGTTCTGGAATATTACAGAGCCCCAAGTCCTTTCTTCCTATACTGTATATTCCCTGGTAGAGAAAAATGCATAAGGTTCATGAGTAATATGCATAGACACATTAGTTATACTGAAGAAGCCAACTAAAATTTGGAGCATCTCCATTTATTCTGTTTCATAGTTTATGTGTTACTTTCCAGGAAACCTTGTCTGAAAATAAATCCACAAATTCCAGAATTGTATATACTATGAGCAGTTTTAGAGTAGGGCTAGCTTGCTAGAAGCAATCTATTGATAAGGACTCTCCCCCTCTTAAATACTATTAGCTTGCCAAGAAATCTTGAGCATATTTGCAACAAGATTAGACATGAGTTTCCTGCTTTTTCCCCAGTAGAGATACAGACTGTGACCAACTGCTAGGTCATTTATTTTCCAAAACGTTGATTGCAATATTAGTAGTAGGTGCTACCCCAACTCCTGTTTTTTTTTTATTCTATGGTTTTCCTGGCTATTGTTATTCATTTTTCTAAAGAAACTTTAGACAAACGTAGTTTCTTTCAAAAAAAATTTTTTTTTCTATTGGAAACATTTATTGTTTTCATTCTGAAAACAGTTTAAAAGTATATTTGTGTGTATACATGCATGGTTATGTTTAATAATCTAAAGGCATCCAAATGGTCTTCTGGATTGATGTTATAACTTATTGTTGTAAAGTGACTTTTTAAAAATGGTTTTAAGCAAAGCAATTACTACAACTTACTGTAAGATTTTTGTCAATAAAATGAGAATTATGTGTCTGGAATATTATGGGGTTAGGATTGATGATTTGAAATATACTTTCATTTTTTCAGTATAAAATTTGATATTGGTAGATTAACTTTTTTAAAAGGATTAAAATTTTGTAAGTCTGGAATTATAAAATGAATAAAATGATATCTATGCCTGATTTTTTTGTGCATGGATAAGTAAAATAACATTAAATGTTGCATTAATAAGTTTCTTGAACATGTTTTTTCTCAGTGATTTGTATATAGTGTATATATATAAAGAAGACTCGTTTACTATACATTTTTTTCAATGCCTTTCAAAATTGATTTTTAGTTATTGGTTAGAAACGATATTTTCTTGACCTCGATAGTGTTCCAAATTATTTTGATTTTTATAGACTGATAATTTAATGATAGTTTTGCTGGTAACACATTTTTTTCTGTGACTCTGGAGACTCCAATTACATTTTTAAAATGTGAATTTCATTAAAAAAACAGATAAATCATTAAAATTCATCTTCACTTTTAAAAGTTAGGAGTTTCACAAATCTTTTATCTGAATAATTCTTTGGTTGTATAAGTTCTATTTTTAAAAAGTAGTGTTGTGAAATCATTTAATACACTATCTAAGTCAGTTATTTTACAATCCAAAATTGTTCCACTCTCCTATGAGCCTTAGTTACTCACTTCATGGCTCGTTTTGTATGATTCTAAAAGAAGAGCCATAATAGTTTGCTGAGAGTAATCTGGATTCTGCTTTACGGTGAGGATACCGTACTGATGAGAATATGTTGGTTTCACGGCTGTTGGGCAGGAAGCTCTTACTAGTGCAGCATAAATAGATGCTCACTCATCTAACCCATCTGTGCGCTTACAATGAAATGAGCTGACATTGTAACATTACTGCCCCTCTGGAATCATCTAATGAGAAAGATCATTCTCAAAAGAGTGTTTTAGTAAGCAATTCCATACTTTCTCATTTGACCACAAGAGTATTATATAATATATAAAACAGCAATTGTTACTGCCGCCAGATTTTTAAAAAGTTAATGTAGTTGAGTTCTGAATTAAATGGTGCCCAGATACCTTAGGACTTGACTGACAGGTATTCATGCTCATCTGTATTGTACAAAGCTTGTGAGGTACCCTAGGGGCACAATGCTGTAGAAAACAAAGATATCTAATAAAAAAAAATGTCTTAGCTCTTCTCTCCAGGACTTCATGTTGATATTACAACTAAAAAGGAATCACTGGAAGAATTCTACATGTTTGCAATTTCTCAAAATAAAATACTTCAATGCCGTTTACCTGATTTATCTCTGCAGGTACTCATCAAGAAAGATAATGTTACTTCTAAATTGTGGGCTCAAACTGGATGGCAAGGTGCACAGTGGAAGAGAGCAGAAGTGTTTTTAGGCATTCATTCACATACACAGGTGTGTAATCCAGGTAATTATGGCTTGAGTGAGTTCTGCTGATATTTTTTTTCATCCTCATTTATTTCCTTCCATACTCACAGTCTTCTTGCTCCCCATTCCCTTTTTGATGTGTTCTATGGATGCGTAGACACGACACTTAACACTCCATGGGGCATTTTACATAAAGAATGGACAATTTCAGAATACTCTGATTTCTTCCAAGTAGATATTTGTACTTCTAGGAACATTTAATTTGAATAACAACCTTCCTTCACTCCCCAACCAGCCTCACACATACAAAGAATGTTTCCCTCTGTTTTGCAAATATATTCTCAGAGCTTGTACAGCAATTAATTCTTTCAAACCCAATTTAAAAGATAGTCTTTGGAAAACATATTATATTGTTAAACCTTATTATAGGCAATAGATTCACCTAATTTAAAAATATTTTTGGGAGGCACAATATTGTGTAATGCTCTACTTGTCTTCATGGAATTTGTGATAATAGTAAGAGGATCAGACCTATACATATTAATAACTAAAGAAAAGTACTAGTACGCAGATGAAAATGTTTAAATTGAAAATAAGCATGTGCTGAAATGTTTGGCACAAAGCATATTTCTTATGGATTACCAAGAAAGCAAGGCTTCCATTGGCTGTTGTTTTAATGGGAATTTTCCTAGAAGATGAGGCTTAGCTCTGAAGATTTGTTAAAATTTGAATAGGCAGAGTGAGAACACAGAGCCATTTATGTACAGCATTTTCTTCTTATTCTTAACTGCCTGGGTCTTAATTCCATGAATTTAGAGCCGTTTAACTCCAGATAGGATAAAATTCTTGTTGAATATTGCATTTTCACTCTTCCCTGTGCAGCTGGGGTAGTCAAGTTGGCTGTGAATGTTCAGATAAATACATCTACAACCATGTGCTTTCTCTGATAGATCAGCTCCTCCCAACTCCAATGGGAGTGTACAGGCTTCCATTGTATAAAAGCATTGGTAAGTATTACAGCCAGTTTCTTGGAATGATAGGTGTAGTAAATCCTATGTATCTTTTGCCTCTCTCTGGAGTCCAGTTTTCTTATGAATCACTTGTAGATAATTTAGGATATGTATAAAAAGGAAGTTCAACTTGAAGCAGTGAAGACTGAATAGCAATTTCATAGCCTTGCACAATATGAAAGTTTTATTAGAGGGATCCCAGCTGTTCCACCTCTCAGGTCTTTAAACTGAGGCGAGAAGAAATCTCATCAAGAACATGTAGAAGGTTCTACTCTGCCACACTTGGGCTTCCACCTCAGGTGATGAAGTCTTAACTAGTTCTGTGCATGTAAAATATTTGTATAGTAAAACCGTGTTTGAAGTAATATTAAGGGGAATTTCAGCACATACAATCAATTATTAATTTAGCCATTCTGAATTTCTAATTTTTCACATATTGAGATTAAAGAGAAATATAGCCCTGATTTTTTGACTCTTAAAACTAAATACTAATGACTTGTGAATATTTGCTGTTTTATGTGTGATTTCTTCCATGAAATATTATTGAGCACTTACTACATGCAAAGCACATTGCTATGCACCAAACACGAGAGAGGCAGTGATGAGTTAGGCACACTCTTCACAATTCTGCCATTTCTTACGAGATTGTTCTCTTTAGTCTCACAAAGATGAGTGCCTCTAGCCCTTGAGGAAACATATAAAATATTTTTAGGTATGGTATGCTGAACATCTCTGGGAAGTTTGTATAATTTTATTTGGGAACCCCCCCAAATTAAAACAAAATATTTAATTATGATTTTTACTATTAGAGCAATCACGTATGTAGCACTTACCGAGTGCTACATACTGTTATATGAATTTTTAAAATATTTACTCATCTTGCTTTCACAATAACCTTGCAAGTTACATAGTATTATTATCTCCATATTATAAATTAGAATACAGAAATACCCAGATGTTAGGTCTTCTGTTCTAGTTATGTAACTACAAGTGGCAGAGGCTGACTGTAGACACGGTCAGGCCTTCCACCAGTCCACAGTGCAACTGCCATGCTACATTGTCTACCAAATTTACAAAAATAATTAACCCTGACTTTATTCTGTCTGGAAAAAGAAAGATACATTGTAGTTTCTCTCTTTTTTAAGAACAGTTAATCACATTCAGTGTTAAAGTCTAGGGAATCCCAAGCAACACTGTGTGAAACGTTGAGATGTAAGTGATGATTTGATTATTTGAACAAGGCAAGCAACTGAGATTGGACCTATGTGACAGAAGATAAGCAAATTATGTGCAACACTCATTGCATTATCTGATTTCTTATTCACAGAGCATTACAGCATGTATTGAAATTTTAAATTATCCAGATAATAGAGTATCTTTTTTATTTTGCATATTAATATTTTTCCATGGCTCGATTTCCCTTTTAAGAAAATCATAGTCCTTATTATACTTTTTGGTTTCATCTCTTTTTAATCACTTTCAAGCTCTTCATCTATTTTACTAATTTATTTTTTTTCTTTCCAAGCTCACCTACTATGAAGAGCAGTCTATTCCTTTTATGTAAATTCACTATACAAACACAGCTATATTTTTCTTTTGATAATGTGAGAGGCATGATTTCAATTATTCCATCTTCTCATGTTAAGAGGATAACACCTAGGTTCACACAACAGTATAAAGATCTATCACATCTGAAGGGAAAAAAACTATAATTATTTATTTTAAGAAAAATAATCATCCAGAATTGGTCAAAAGACATTTCTAAATATGGTAACAGTATTTTGTACAACATCACTAAAGTAAAACTGACCTTGTTAACTCACCTCTAATTGTTCTAAATTTATTTTGAAATATCTGAATATTTCTTATGTTAACATATACATACTTAGCTTGCAGAAAAAAAACTTAATAAAAAGACTGAATTCATTTCACTGAAATATCCTAAACTACAGAATATGTGATGTTTTATGTAGTTATGAAATAGCGTTCATTTTTATTGCAAGCAATGGTATTGTTAACAAATTGATGATGGAATTTGTAAAACCACTGATGATTCCTGTTGCTATTCTTCATTCTTCCTGATTCTACTGGAAGTCCACATATGTGGGAGATCGTTGTCAAACAATAGGACATGTGAAGATTCTGTTCATCACATATATGAATCAAAAGCAAATCAAAGTCATTTCAACTCCAAAGATGTGTCCAATTAAAAAAAAAAAAAAAAACTAATGGTGTTGAAGACTTATCTTTTAGCTTTCAAATAGTAGGAATGGAGAGATCTGAGGAATGACAAGAATTGAGCAAAATAAGTAATCTACTTGTATCTTTCCACTCTTGGTACTTTATGTCATCCGATCGACCTACTGCTTTCCTGTGCAGCAATACTCTGAAACAGGAGTAGGTCTTGTTTGACAACTGAGAGCTGGCAAAGGTCGTAGAGAGCTGGCAAAGGATCGATGTCTCCTGCCAATTTTCTAGACCTATCTCCTAAAAATCTAGACATGAGCCAGTGGTGTTGCCACTCCCACATTCTTAGGTGTTGAGGATGACCTAGGTCTTAAATGGTCCTTAAATGTCCTGGGTCATTTTCAACATAGGGACATTAAAAAAACAAGGCAAAATAAACAGTTTCAAGCTTGATGTGCTTGATAAATAGTGTTTGCCCAGGTTTTGAACTTCTTGATTGACAGTGTAACTGTAACTGGCTTTTTCTTTTTTTTAGATTGTCTTCAGAGCCAAACGTGGTATCAGTTACATAGGAGATGTAGCAGTGGATGATATTTCCTTCCAAGATTGCTCCCCTTTGCTTAACCCAGAGAGAAAGTGTACTGCTCACGAATTCATGTGTGCTAATAAGCACTGCATTGCAAAGGACAAGCTTTGTGATTTTGTGAATGATTGTGCTGATAATTCAGATGAGACTACTTTCATTTGTCGTAAGTAAAAGGGTTCTGTTTTCTTACTTTTACCTTCAACTCTCACAGCCTTACTCAATATGCTGCGTTTATTGTTGAAACATGCAGAGTGTGTGTATCTCAACACCGGGGGGAGGTAAGGTGATTTAAGTTGATACTTTCCCTCCTTTCTCTGAATAATTCATTTATAATCATAATTCATTTAAAACCAATTGATGGCTGTGTGTGTGTGTGTGTGTGTGTATGTGTGTATTAATTGACAGGTGTCTTCAAAGAAAGACAGAATGGAAACAAGTATTTTTCATATGAAAGTTTTCTTTTTTTTTTTTTTTTCTTTTTGTGAGACGGTGTCTCACTCTGTTGCCAGGATGGAGTGCAGTGGCACGATATCAGTTCACTGCAACCTCTGCCTCCCGAGTTCAAGTGATTCTCCTGCCTTAGCCTCCCGGTTAGTTGGGACTACAGGCACACACCACCATGCCCAGCTGTTTTTTGTATTTTTAGTAGAGATCGGGTTTCACCATGTTGACCAGGATGGTCTTGATCTCTTGACCTCACGGTCCGCCTGCCTTGGCTTCCCAAAGTGCTGGGATTACAGGCATGAGTCACTGAGCCCGGCCTGAGATAAATTTTTTTTTTGAAAAATTACAGGCAGAATTTTCATTAAAGACAATTCATACAGGGCTGGTGAGCCTACAGACTCTGATGCGTTTCAGAGGATTGTCTTTTCTCTGTGTATATTGTCAGATGTGATAGGTTGTTAAAAAAGAAAAAAAATCAACACCCTGATAAATACCTGTATGTAAAATAGACATAGTGATCTCTCAAGGAGATACATATCAGCTGGGTGATATGGTTGAATGAGATCAACTCATAATGAACATCATATATTAAAATATCCTTAGCTAAATGGGCCGTATGTACTCATTCTGCTAGGCCTGTAAAATTGTGCAACATAGTCCAATTGTGGCTTCATTTAACTGCAAATGAGGTGAATATAAATTGTCAAAATGAAGATTGACAAATTATGTCACCATTACCTTTAATAATTTCTGAACTAGAATATTGCAGTTTGATATTATTTGCTTCTTGGAACCAAAACTGAAATGTCATGGACAACTTCAGCTCACATATACATAGAACTTTTAATGTTCAAAGCCTTTTTTATTTATTAATCTTCATTTGAACTTCAGAAGCCTTGAGAATTAGGTGGAAAAGATATTATTAGTACAGTCAGCGGATGAAGCTATCAACAAGAGTGGCTTAGGTTTTGTCAAAATTCATAAAACTTGTACTGATAGAGTTGGTCCTAGAACAGAAGTATTTTTTAATTATTATTATACTTTAAGTTCTGAGACACACATGCAGAACGTGCAGGTTTGTTACATAGGTTTACACATGCCATGGTTGTTTGCTGCACCCATCAACATTAGGTATGTCTCCTAATGCTATCCCTCCCCTAGCCCCCTAGCCGCTGGCAGGCCCTGGTGTGTAATGTTCCCCTCCCTGTGTCCATGTGTTCTCATTAGAACTCAAGTATTTTGATTTATGTTTTGCCCAAGCTACGATACCACTTCTTTTCAAAAAAATTATTTCAACTTTTATTTTAGAATCAGCGATACATGTGCAGGTATCTTGTATAGTGTGATGGTGAAATTTGGGGTATAATTAGTCTTGTCAGCCAGATAGTGAGCATAGGACACAATAGATTTTTAGCGCTTTCCTCCTCTCTCCCTCCCCACTCTAGTAGTCCCCAGTGCTTATTGCTCCCATGTGTATGTCCACATTTACCTAGTGTCGAGCATCCACTTATAAGTGAGAATATGCAGTGTTTGGTTTTCTGTTCCTGCGTTAATTCACTTAGAATTATGGCCTCCACCTGCATCCATGTTAGTGCGAAGGACTTGATTTCATTCTTTTTTTTATGACTGTGTAGTATTCCATGGTGTACATGTAATAGATTTTCTTTATTCAATCCACCACTGATGGGCACCTGGATTGATTCCAAGTTTTTGGTATTGTGATTCGTCATGCAATGAACATAGGAATGCATGTATCTTTTTGGGAGACAGATTTATTTTCCTTTGGTTATATACCCAATAATGAAATTGCTGGGTCAAATGGTAATTCTGCTTTGAGTTCTTTCAGAGTCTTCAAACTCCCTTCCACAGTGGCTGAACTAATTTACATTCCCACCAGCAGTGTGTAAGCTTTACCTTTTCTCGGTAACCTCACCAACATCTGTTATTTTTTGACTTTTTAATAATGGCCATTTTGACTAATGTAAGATGGTATCTCACTGTGGTTTTGATTTGCATTTCTCTGATGATTAGTGATACAGAGCATTTCTTTCATATGTTTGTTGGCTGCTTGTTTGTCTTCTTTTTGAAAAGTGTCTGTTCATGTCCTTTGCCCACTTTTAAATGGGGTTGTTTTTGCTTGTTGAATTGACTAAATTCTTTATGGATTCATGAAGTGTGACCTTTGTTGTATGCACAGTCTGTGACTATTTTCTCCTGTTTTGTAGGTTTTTTGTTTACTCTGTTGAGAGATTTTTTGTTGTTATTGTTTGTTTTTTCTGTGCAGAACTGCAGAACTCGTTAGTTTAATTAGATCCCACTTGTCAATTTTTGGTTTCATTTCAATTGCTTTTGATGATTTAGTCATAAATTCCTTGCCAAGGCTGTTGTGAAAAATTCACTTTCCTTGGTTTTCTTCTAGAATTTCTATAGTTTTAGGTCTTGCCTTTTAAGTCTTTAATCCGTCCTGAGTTTATATTTATGTATGATAAAAGGTAGAGTTCCAGCTTCATTCTCCTGCATATACCCTACCACTTTTGTGTATAACTGAATCTTAAAAAAAAAAAACTTAATGTTTTGACCACAAAGAGATGACAAGTGTTTGAGATATGATAAGTGTTAACTTTGATCAGTACTATAATATATACATATATTAAAACATTACACTGTACCCCATAAATATGACAATGACTGTGTTGGTTGAAAACAAAACGTATTCTCTATAGACATAGATGGCCTTTTAAAATCACATGACTATATATTCCTTCAATTTTGGATTATTTATTATATACATTATTGTATGAATAAGGAAAAATGCTACTCTGGAATTCTGTATTTGTTTATCTTTACCTTATGTATATTTTCTGCTATTGTTTTAGTTATTTCTATATCAAATGCTTGTACATTTTCTTCATTGTCATTTTCACTTAAATATCACACGAACATATAAGGTTAACAATTAGAGCACATATAATGCTTTTGAATTTTATTTGTGATGTCACCAGTGTATCTCTTTCCTAGAGATATAGTTTAGCGTAATTTTTCAGAATTCAAAGTATCATTTTATTTCTGGCTATTTCGTGAGCTCTTTGTATTTAAGCTCTAAAGTTGTGCATATTTCTAGGAATTTCTCTCTGTATTAGGGAAAGTATGCTGATTTACCAAGGGAATCAGAAACATATTAAAAATGTACTGTCTTGGTAGTTCTTCTGTTTCAAACCTAAAGGCCAAAGTAATCATGAGCCTTTGGAGGATAAGCTGTACCAGAAGGTGCTTTTTGGTGAATGATTGCAAAATCTCTTGTTCTTTTTTTTTAGATTTGAGTGGGCATATTCATACCAGTAATATTAGAGCAGGAAAGCTGAATTAGTTCCAAATAATGCACAGGAATAAAACTTTTTCAGCTGTTGGTACAAACAAAGAAATTAGAATAAACCTGATTTTGGCATTGGTTGCCATTACATGAGAATTATCTCTTTTAACATGGCATTGCTAATTTTTTTTTGAAGTTCAACTGTGTTTCCAGTCTACTGGTCTTAAATGTTTTGTTTTAGTTATAAAGTGGCTGGAATCTGCCATATGAATTATGAGTGGTATTATTATATTTATATGCTATAAACTTTGATGCCCTAATTAGACCCAGAAGAAGAGAAAGACAAAATTAAAAGAATCTCCATAGCAACTGATTTCAAAAGTTTGGCTGGCAACCAACCATGTATTGGGGTTTAAATTCCACAGTCTCCTTTCTTTGTTTTGTTTTGTTTTGAGAATTCTAAGTAAAGCTTGAACACATATCACAACTCTAAGAAGTCTTTGAAAATCTGATTAGGTAGAAATATACAACCTAGGAAGAGCAGAAAGAATGAAAGAAATCAACTCTTTTTAAAGATATAAGGCGTTTCATGGAGAAAAAAATATTTTTTATTACTATACTTAAAGTTCTGGGGTACATGTGTAGAACATGCAGGTTTTGTTACATAGATATATACATGCCATGGTGATTTGCTGTACCCATCAACCTGTCATCTACATTAGGTATTTCTCCTAATGCTATCCCTCCCCTAGGCTCCCACCCCCCAACAGCCAATAATAGACAAACAGAGAGCCAAATCATGAGTGAACTCCCATTCACAATTGCTACAAAGAGAATAAAATACCTAGAAATCCTTTGTAATATAAACGTGTACATCCTGCTTTAATTATCTGTAGATCAATGTAGATTTTGAAAGCAAAATCTGTAAAAAAGTAATTTTAAAAAATAATCTGAATAACACTTCTGTAATACAGGATGTAGTCAAAGTGATTTGTGTATCTAGGAACTCTAAAATCTTATTTGAATATAATCATGCCATTGATACAGAGACTTCTTTCAGAAACAACCATTTTATTAGTTTCCAAATACATTCTGATTAGCTTATTTACTGATGAGTCACAATTCAGAGTACTTCAGGCATTCTCAAAATGTTTTAATTTTGTGCTATGGTAAGGATGCAATGGAGTTGACCAGCATAGTCAGTGATCTATACCTAATGGGCATATGTAACGCAATTTACCAGGTTCAGATATATATGATTTGCAAGCACACACAGAACATTTAGCAAGGAACAAAAAAGGGTTATAATTTTAAATGATATATTTTTAATTATATAATTTTAAATGATAAGGCAATGTCTAGAAAACTCCCATTGTTTAGGAGAAAGACACTTTAAATAGCCCATGTCCCCCTCCTAAATCACATTAAATTAAAAAATGTTTTGAAACAGAAATAACAACAATATTGCATGACATAAACTATGAGCATTTGCTAAGCCAGTAGATAGAGAAAAATATATATAATATAAAAAATAAATTATATTAGAAACCAATTAGGTAATAGCACAAATTAATGAAATAGAACACAAATCTAAGATGGAGGACTTCAGAAGACCAATAAAATTTTCAAAACCCTGCCAAGAATGAAGAAAAATAAAGACAAAACTGCTTAATTAATATATATTTATTGGGCAGCTGCTATATGGCAAGCAATGTTTGAGACACCTAGTATACATCATTAAATGAAACAAAAAAAAATGTTCTTCTTGAGCATGTACTTTTGCGTTAAACAGAAAATATATATTTTGTGTGTATATATATTACACAAAATATATTGTATGGGTTTATTTGTATATATATTGTACACAAACTTACACTTAACGTATATGTAAGTAAACTTTCATACTTACATATGTGTATATAAACGTGTATTTGTACATGCTTACATATGTGTATATAATATGTGTATATGTACATGCTTACATATGTGTATATAAGTAAGTTACACAGCTTGTTATGTAATAGGTATGTAGTTACATATGTGTATGTAAAATTACACAGCTCGTTAAGAGGTGATCAGTACTGTGATAAAAAGATAAAACATAAGAAATCATAAGATGGAAGGGTGGCAAATTAAAATATTAAGTATCATGGTAAGGACAGGCCTAGATGAGAAGGTATTCAAGCAAATTTTTGAAGGAGGTCTGGGGCCTGCTGCTTTCCTTTTTAAGCTTTTTAATTATAGCCGTCCTAGGAAGTATGAAGTGTAATCTTATGGTGGTTTTGATTTGCATTTCCCTAATGATGAATGATGTTGAACATCTTTTCTTGATCTTATGGGCCATTTATGTATCTTTTTTGGAGAAATGTCTGTTTTGCCCATTTTTTTTCACAAAATTATCTTTTGTTGAGTTATAGGAGTTCTTTAGAATTCTGAATCTTAAATCATTATCAAATATGCAATTTGCAAATATTCATTATCATTTTGTAGGTTGTCTTTTTTCATGTTTATTTTTAATACCTTTAGGTTTATAGCAATTTTAGGTTTACAACAAACTGAGTAGAAAGTAGTTATCACCTGGGTGCGGTGGCTCACGCCTGTAATCCCAGCACTTTGGGAGGCCAAGGCGGGTGGATCATGAGGTCAGGAGATCAAGACCATCCTGGCTAACATAATGAAACCCCATCTCTTCTAAAAATACAGAAAATTAGCTAGTCATGGTGGCACATGCTTGTAGTCCCAGCTACTCAGGAGGCTGAGGCAGGGGAATTGTTTGAACCCAGGAGGTGGAGGTTGCAGTGAGCTGAGATCATGCCACCGCACTCCAGTCTGGTGACAGAGCAAGATTCCGTCAAAAAAAAAAAAAAAAAAAAAAAGAAAGAAAGAAAAATAGAAAGGAAGGGAGGGAGGGAGGGAGGGAAAGAAAGAAAATATACCCCTTATTTCCATATACCCACAGTCTTCCCCATACAAGAGTGGTACATTTTCTACAATCGATAAACCTACAATGACACATCATTAACACTCAAACTCCATAGTTTACATTAGGTCTCACTCTTGGTGCTGTACATTCTGTGGGTTATAACAAATGTATGATGACATATATCGACTATCATAGTATGCTACAGAGTCGTTTCATTGCCCTAAAAATCGTCTCTGCTCCGCCCGTTCATTCCTCTCCACCCTTAAACAGCTGGCAACTGATTTTGATCCTCTCTGCATAGTTTTGTCTTTTCCAGAATGTCATGTAGTTGGAATCATAGAGCATGTAGCCTTTTCAAATTTCCTTTTTTTCACTTGATAATAGACGTGAAAACTCATTGCTTTTTACAGCTGGATAATAGTCTGTTGTCTGAATATGCCACAGTCTATTTGTCCATTTGCTCACTGAGGGGCATCTTGGTTGCTTCCAATTTTGGCAGTTATGAATAAAGCTGCTGCAAGCATGCATGTACAGGTTCTTGTGTGGACATAAGTTTTTAACTCCTTTGGGAAAAGAGCAGGGACCAAGTTTGTGGGGTTATGTGGTAAAGTATGTTTAGGTTTGCAAGGAACTGCCAAACTGTTTTCCAAAGTGACTGTACCATTTTGCATTCACAGCATCAGTGAATGGCAATTTCTGTCACTCCATATCTTTGCCAGCACTTGATGTTTTTAGCTTTTTAAAATTTTTGCCACCTTAATAGGTATTTAGTGGTATGTCACTTTTTAAAATTTGCAATTTCCTGATGACATATGATGTTGAGCTTCGTTTCATCTGCTTACTTGCCATTGTATGTCTTCTTTGATGAGGTATCTGTTTAGATCTTCTGTCCATTAATTAATTAGGTTGTTTGTTTTTGAGTTTTGAGTGTTCTTTGTATGTTTTGGATAATAATTTTTTCTCATATGTGTCTTTCACATATTTTCTTCCAGTTTATGACTAGTCTTCTACTGGTAATTTGCTTAACGGTGTCTTTCAGAAAGCATCACTTTTAAATTTTAAGAAAGCCCAACTTACCAATTATTTGTTTCATGAATTGTGCCATTGGTGTTGTATTTAAAAAACTATCACTATAGCAAAAGATCATCTAGATATTCTCAGATGTTATTTGCTAGCATTTTTATAGTTTCACATTTTATATTCATGTCTATTATCCATTTTGAGTTGATTTTTGTGGAGAATATAAACTTATAAACTCTGTGTCTAGATTCATTGTTTTACATGTAGATGTTCAGTTTTTCCAGTGCCATTTACTAAAAAGACTCTTCTTTCTCCATTGACTTGCCTTTGTTTTGTTTTTCAAATATCAATTAACCATATTTTTGTTCATCTGTTTCTGGGCTCTGTATTCTGTTTGATTCATCTATTTGTATATTCTTTTGCCAATACCTCATTGTCTTGATTACTGTAACTTTATTGTAAGGCCTGGGGTCAGGTAGTATTAGCCGTCTTCTTTTGTTTTATTTTTACTATTGTCTTGATTATTCAGAATCTTTTGCCTCTCTATGCAAGTCTTAGGATCATTTGTCAATATCCACAAACTGACTTGCTGGGATTTTATTGGGATCGCATTGTATCTAAAGGTCAAATTGGGAAGAATTGATATCTTGACAACCTTAGGCATTTCTGTTGATGAACATGAATTAACTCTCCATTTACTTAGTTATTCTTTGATATATTTTATCATGGTTTAATAGTTTTCCTCATATACATCTTACATCTGGCAGAGTGCAGTGGCTCACCCCTGTAATGCCAGCATTTTGAGAGGCTGAGGCAGATGGATACACTGAGGTCTGGAGTTTGAGACTAGCCTGGCCAACATGGCGAAACCTCGTCTCTTTTAGAATTACAAAACAAATAGCTGGATGTGGTGGCAGGTGCCTGTAATCCCAGCTACTCAGGAGGCTGAGACAGGAGAATCACTTGAACCCAGGAGGCAGAGGTTTTAGTGAGCCAAGATCGTGCCACTGCACTCCATCCTGGGTGACAGAGAAAAAAACAAATAAAATAAAAATAAATCTTAAATCTACTTTGTTAGACATATACCTAAGTATTTCTGTGGAAAGAGAGTGCTAATATAAATATTATCATGTTTTTAATTTCAAATTCCACTTGTTCACTGTTGATATATAGGAAAGCAATTGAGTTTTGTGTATTAATCATGTATCGTGCAACCCCTTGTAATTGCTTATTAGTTCCAGAATATTTTTGTCTTTTAGAATTTTATATAGGTAATTATGCCATATGTGACCAAAGACAGTTTTATATCTTCCTTCCTAATTTGTGTAACTTTTACTTCCTTTTCTTGTTTTATTGCATGAGTTAGGACTATCAGTGTGATGTTGAAAAGGAGTTCTGAGAGGGAACATCTTTGTCTTGCTCCTGATATTGGCAAAACTGCGTCTAGCTTTTCACCATTAAATGTAGTTTTAGCTGTAGGTTTTTTTGTAGTTGTTCTTTAAGAAATTGAGAAAGTTTTCCTCTTTTTCCAGTTTGCTGAGAGTTTTTATCATGAATGGGTGTCGGATTTTGTCACATGCTTTTTCTTCATGTATTGATATGATTATATGATTTTTCGTCTTTAGCTTGTTGATGTGATGGATTACATTATTTGGTTTTCGAATGTTGAGCCAGCCTTACAAACCTGGAACAAATCCCATTTGACTATGACATGTCGTTACTTTTAGACATCGTTGGATTTGATTTGCTAATATTTTGTTGAAGATTTTCAGATTTACGTTCATGAGAGATGTTGCTCTTTAGTTCTTGTTTCTTATAAGTTTTTGTCTGGTTTTGGTATTAGAAGTAATACTGGCTTCATGCAATGAGTGAGAAAATGTTCCCACTGCTTCTATCTTCTATAAGAAATTGTGGAGAATCTTCCTACCATTTTTAGGTTGCTGTCTTCTTGATTCAGCATTTGCTTGCTTGTTATAATCTTTTGACTGCTTTCCAGAGTTCTGACAACATTGATTCTGACATTTTCTGCTTGCATTTTGATGTGTCTGTGGCTGAACGGAGCTTAGAGCTGCCTCTTCACCAGTTTGCTGATGTGACTTCTGCTTTTGCAAGAGACTCCCTACCTGCAAAGTCTACAGTTCATGTTGCTTCTCACCTACTGTAAAATTATTTGTGAGATATGCCTTTTTCTCTAAATTTAATCACAGTTTTTTTGGATGTCTCAGATTTTTGTAAAACCATAACAAAATAAACCATAAAAAATATCACCTCCCACCATGTCTCTCCCTGACATGTGGGGATTCCAATTTGAGATGAGATTTGGGTGGGGACAAAGAGCCAAACCATTTCATAGTAGGTGTATATATTTATGGGGTACATGAGATGTTTGAATACAGGCATGCAATGTGAAATAAACACATCATGGAGAATGGGTTGTCCATCTCCTCAAGCATTTATCCTTTGAGTTACAAGCAATTCACTTGCACTCTTTACGTTATTTTAAAATGTAAAACTAAGATATTACTGATTATGGTCACCTTGATGTGCTATTAAATAGTAGGTCTTATTAATTCTTTCTAACTATATATATATATATATATATGTATAGACACACACATATGTACATATATATACACACAGTTACACAATATATATATACACACATATATACTATATGCTAGTATATGCATATACTAGTTATATACTATATATATAACTGTGTATATATAGGTAGAATAAATTAATAAGACCTACTATTTAATAGCACATCAGGGTGGCTCTCGCTCTCTCTCTCTATATATATGTATACACACACACATATATAGTGTACTTGTGTGTGTATATATACACATATACATACATACACACACACACACACACACACACACACACACCTAGGAGGATAGTTTTCCTGTCAAAAGTCTGAAAAACAGTCTCCAGCTCTACACTTGGTTTGGAATTTATCCCAAGGCCTTGCCTTCATGGTGGAGCCCTGGGTTTGGTCTTTTCTGGAAGATATGTTTTAGCATTCCACTATTTAAATGATCAATTAAAGTTTCTACTTCCGAGGTTTAAAATCTCCAAATTTCTGACCTCTCTCCTTGCCTTCTTAAATGTGTTTACTAGCTTATCGGTTCTTTCCTGAGCTTATATTTTTCTTGTGGCATCTTATCAAATACATCAAGTAGTAACCAATTCATGTTTTCAACATTTTGTCCAGAAAGCTCCTCACACAAATTTGTAATATAATTATATACGTATTCAGCTTTCCACAATATCTTAGGCACTAGGTTTATCAAATGTTTTGATGTTACATAACATAAATCTCAATTTTTTCAGTGTCCTGTAACAATTCCTTTATTGCCTGCCATCCTGGCCATTGCTACAAATTTTAGGTAATTTTTATGTCAGCACTCCATTAAAGTACTGATTTCTGTATAAGTTATCTGTATCATGATAATGCTGTGTAACAATCTACAGCAAAATTCATTGTCAATTTACAAACCATTTCTTATTTTCACTCTGTATGTGGTGAGGCTCTGTGATTTGTTTTCTTAATTTTTAAATTTCTAAATTTTGTAGGTACATAGTATGTGTTATATTAGTTCATTCTCACACTGCTATAAAGACATATTTGAGACTGGGTAATGTGTAAATAAAAGAGGTTTAACTGACTTACAGTTCCACATGGCTGGGGAGGCCTCAGGAAGCTTACAATCACAGTGGAAAGTGTAGGGGAAGCAAGGAATGCCTTCTGTGGAAGCAGAAGAGAGAGTGAGGGAGTGAGTGCCATACTTTTAAACCATCAGATCTCCTTAGAACTTGCTCACTATCATAAGAACAGCTTGGGGGAAACTGTCCTCATGATCTAATTACCTCCCTCCAGGTCCCTCTCTGACACATGGAGATTACAATTTGAGATGACATTTTGGTGGGGACAAAGATCCAAACCATTTCATAGTAGGTGTCTATATCTATGGGTTACATAAGATGTTTTGATTCAGGAATGCCATGAAAAATAATCACATCCCAGAGAATGGGGTATCCACTCTCTCAAACATTTATCCTATGTGTTACAATCTATTTACACTCTTTTGCTTATTTTAAAATGTAAAATTAATTTATCATTGACTATTGTCAATTTGATGTGCTATGAAATATTAGGTCTTATTCATTCTTTCTAACTTTTTTTTTTTCGTACCCATTAACATCCCCAAAATGTTCCATAATTTGGGTTGAGCTTAGCAGGGCTTAGTTGTAAGATGTGGGTGGAGTCCATGTCTGAGCCAGCAGCTACCTAAGTCATGTTCTTTGAGCAGAAAATAGGAGGAAAAGGGCACAAATCCAGACACGAAAGTAAATGTTTATTCTCCGCCTGTGTAATGACCAATATTTCATTGGTCATAGAAAGTCACAAATCCATTTCCAAAATCAATGGGATAGAAAAGTGTACTCTGCCTAGATTGGGAGGATGAGAGGAAAGAACATTTAATAAAAAATCAACCAAACTCTTATACTCAATCACTTAATAGCAGTCTTTCAAAATTATTACAGATATGTTTAAACACAGGTTATTTCCCACTGGAGGAAATGTGCCTCAAAATATTATTACTTTTTACGTCATAGCAGAGCAAAATTAAACATTGCTAAAGAATTAAACTTACTTCTAATCGGATTTTGGTCTAGAGAGCATCAGCATCTTTGCCAGCATTGAGGCCCCATCTGAGACTCACTAAGTCATAAACTTCTTGTTAGCAACTTCCTCAGGTGATTCATACGTGTATTAAAATTTGAAAAGTGTTGCTCTCGATAACAACAATTTCACAAAGCTTTCTGGTGGAAGAAGGAGCTGTTATTGTACTCTTTAGTTCCTTGTCAACATAAGCAAATATCTGTTGGTTTTAATATTTGATATTAATTTTGTAACCATTAGCAATAATCTGTGTTTTGTACATCTTTCTTTCTATAATTTTTGCCACTTTGTCTCTGGTTTTATTAATTGAATAGACTGAAATATATTCAAGTCAAGACATAGTTCATATACATGTGTTTGCCTACTAATACAACTTATTGAAGATTTTGAGAAACTTGTAAAAATGAGCATTCATTCAGCAAGTGTTTATTATGATATTTCTGGCATTTTTTCTAGTTTCTTGGAATAATGAAACGAACAATACATATATATATCCTGCTGTCATGGAGTTTCCATTCTGACTGTTGGTGGTGGGTGGGACACAAAGATCAAAGAAAATAAGTAAAATAACACTATAAATATATATACACACACACATATATACACATACATGTATCTGTGTTTATACACACACACACACACACACACACACATATTACAGTGATTAGTGGTCCAGCAAAAAGTAAGGAAAAGTAAAGTAAAATGCTTAGGGTGGTGGCTTACAATTTTAAATAGGCACTCATGGAAATTCTCATTGAGAAATTATTATTTGACCAAAGAATGAAAAATGATGAATCAAGCCAAAGGATATGCGATGTAATTGAAGGAATTAAAAAAAATCAATGAAATATTTTAAAAGCCAAGAAGAATTAAAACACAGCCCCTTTTATGTCATCACTATGTCAATAGCAATGTCCTTTGGGTTCTATAAATGCTTAAGGAGAATTTCACTACCCACTTTATCCCTCAGGATGCTTTTATTTACTTAGTTTTTTGAGTTGATGTGTTTACATCTTGACTGTCCTCTTTTAATTGTTATGGCATATGACTATATAGCATTCTGTAATTTCCAAGAAAACAGATGAATTCTGGGGGAGAAGGGACTATGATTTTAACTTGTAATTGTTAGTTTTGCAGTGAGGTTATATTACATGTATTATTTATTTATTATAGTAAGGTCGACGTTCCATCTGAAACTTTTTATGTTTTCATAATTAGTGTTCAGTTGTGGCAAAAATGAATTTCACAGTGTACACTGCCTCTGGGCTAGGGAGTACACCAGTGTGCATTATCCTGGATACTGAAAACCACTGACCTGGGTAATTACTTCGTTCTTAGTCAATAACCATTTAAAATCTAAGAAAGCATTTTATAATTAACACTCACATTATCTGACATATTACTACCAGATTTCCTTTTCATTTATTTGGTAAACATTAGGCACCCCCAATAGAAGTGGCCCTAGGGCAAAAACAAAGAAAAACAAGATATGGCCTAAATAATTGTGGAGCTTCTTGTATAGTAAAAGAGATACATAAATAAGCATTTGCATTTCTTGAGAGTTAGAGAAAGTGCCAAGTATTTTTGGAGGGGAGAAATGAAGATAATTTGGTCATATATAAATACTAATCCCAACGTGGGTTTTCATAAAAGTAACACACTGCTTTGAAAACATCCAGTGTGTTTTCAGAGTTGTTATTAAGCATGGACTGAGAATAGCTTTTGTTTTCTTTGAGACATTATGTTGGAAGGTAGGTCAGATATCATGATGTTACTGAGGCAGGCTTTCTGGGAAGGATCCGCTGTCCTGACGTTGAGGAATTCATTAGATCTGGCTGCAGCTGAGTGACGGGAGCTAAGACCACATTCATTGTCTTTCCAAAATTACCAACAGTGGTCCCTCCTCTTACTATCACAGTGTCTTAAGTAGCAAGTGTTACGATAATATTTTCCAGATTATAAAACCAGGTCGTCGACGAAGAAGAAAAAATTATATGTGAAGGACCTCTCTGAATCACTCATGAGATAATCCATATTTTCCCAATGTTTGATATATAATGTGCCTTATGATTTTCAAAAGGTTGATGCACATAGGGCTTTTCTAAATTATTTATCCTCAGAACTGCCTTTTTCTTTGTAGAACACAAATATGCCTTGTAGTACAGTCATTCTGTATATCACAATGTGAAAATATTTGTTTAATGTATTATTATTACTTCACAGAATAACAAAATACACTGGAGACCACTCTATCATAAATTCCTAATGATAATGAGCAATTGATAATAATATTTTAGCCTTTAATTTTGAAATATTTATGAATTCATAGAAAGTTCAAAGAGAGGCTAGGCGCGGTGGCTCATGCCTGTAATCCCAGCACTTTGGGAGGCCGAGGCAGGCAGATCAGGAGGTCAGGAGATGGAGACCATCCTGGCTAACACAGTGAAACCCGTCTCTACTAAAAATACAAAAAAAAATTAGCTGGGTGTGGTGGCGGGCACCCCTAGTCCCAGCTACTCGGGAGGCTGAGGCAGGAGAATGGCATGAACCCAGGAGGCAAAGCTTGCAGTGAGCCGAGATCGTGCCACTGTACTCCAGCCAGGGCGACAGAGCAAGACTCCGTCCAAAAAAAAAAGACAGTTCAAAAGCTCAAAGATACCCTTCATGCATTTTTCCCTCAGTGGTTATATAACTATGGTCCAATATTAAAACCGGAAACTAATATTGGCTCAATGTTTGAAAGTCTGCAGCATTTCATTACATGCATAAATTTATGTACAGCAGCATTGCCGCAATCAAGATACTCCATCTTTACAAAGATCTTCCTTGAGCTACTTCTTTACAGGCAAACTCATTCCCATCATCTCTAACCTCAGGAAGCCACTACTTTGTTTTATATCTCTTTGCTTTATCATTTTGAGAAAGTTGTATAAATGGAACTATACAGGATGTGACCTTTGAGAATAGGTCTCAAAGGTCTTCTTTCTCTCAGTGTCATCCTCTTGAGATCCATCAAAGTTGTTGTAAATCAGGTTTTCCTTTGTGTTGCTTAGTCATGTTTCATGCTGTGGAGGTAACATACCGTGGTGCTGTTTTCCAGAGCGATTGCCTCGTGTCACACTACCACCAATAATGTACACAAGAACAAGTTTTGCCATGACCTTGTGAGCATTTAATGGTGTTACTATTTTGTTTTTACATTACCCTTCTTGTAAGTGAGGAGTGATACCTCATCATGGTCTTAATTTGCACTTCCTTATTAGCTAGTAATGTTGAATATTATTTCCTGTGCTTGTTTATAATCCATATATCCTCTTGGCTGAAATATCTCTTTTGCCCATTCTCAAATCAGACTTTTTTTAACTGTTGGGTTTTCAGAATTCTTTATACATTATTGGTATAAGTCTTTTAACAAATACATGAATGGCAAATATTTTCTCCCCAGCTTTAGGTTGTCTTTTTTGTTCTCTTAACAGGATCATTTGCAGAGCAAACATTTTTAACATTGATGAAGTTCAATGTATTGATCTTTCCTCTTTGAGATCATGCTTTTGATATCACATCTAAGAATATTTCGCCAAGTCCTAGGTCCCTGATTTTCTCCTTTGTGTTCTTTAAAAAGTTGTGTGATATTACATTTTACATTTAAGGGTATGAATCATTTCGTTAATTTTTGTATAAAGTGTCAAATTTTGGTCACAGTTTCTTTATTTGTATGTTTGCCTATAACCAACTACTCCAGCATCATTAATGAGACTGTTCTACTTTTATTTAATTGTTTTTGTACCTTTGTCAAAAATTAGTTTTACTTACATGGAGCTATTTCTGGGTTCTTTTCTGTTCTATTGATCCAGGTATCTATTCCTCCACTAGTACAAGACAGTCTGGATAGCTCTGATGGAGATATAAAGGGAGTTTGATGTTGCTTTCATGCCTACTAACACAATATTCATTTTGTTGTCCATGAATCAAGGAGTAATTTTGACTTTCAGGTTTTACTATTTAAGAAATACATTTTATAAGGCAACAACTGCCATAGGGGGTGATTTCTTTGATGGATCTGGACGAAGTAAATCAAAAAAGCTGTATCATAGATCTTGGAATCAGTTAGATTAATTCCTTCTAATACATTCTTCCTGTACAAAATTGTTTTAGTTATTCTAGTTCCATTGATGTTCTATATAAATCTTATAAAAATATATAGCTGTAGATTATTTTGATGGAACTTTGATAAAAATCGCATTTAATAACATGTCAATTTGGGGAGAAGTCATGTTTTTAATGTATTGAGTTTTCCAATCATCAGCACAGTAGGTTTCTCCCCATTATTTAGATCTTTGATTTCTCTCATCAGTGTTTTGTGGTTTTCGGCATACAGATTCTATGTATGTCTTACAACATTTACACCTATTTCATTTTTTGAAGGATTATAAATGGTATTATATTTTAATTTTTATTTCTGTCTTCATTTCTAGGATTCAGAAATAAAATTTAATTATTTAATTTTCCTTAAGTAATATGGTATGTCAATCTTGTGTCCTGTGACCTTGCTGACTCATTTATTAGCTATCTGAGTTTTGTAGATTTTCTTTGCGGACCGTCATGCTTTCGGAAAATAGAAACGGTTTTTAAGTCTTTCCCTTCCTCCCTCCTTCCCTTCCTTCCTCCCTCCTTCCTCCTTCCTTCCTCCCTCCTTCCTTCCCAGTACACTCCTTAGATTTTCTTTGTGGACAGTTGTGCCTTTGGAAAATAAAGATGGTTTTTTTAACCTCCCCTCCCTCCCTCCCTCCCTCCCTCCCTCCCTCCCTCCCTCCCTCCCTTCCTCTCTTCCTTCCTTCCTCCCTTCCTCCCTTCTTTCTTTGTCTTGAGATAGGAACTCACTCTGTTGCCCAAGCTAGAGTACACTGGCAAGATCTTGGCTCACTGCAACCTCCACCTCCTGGGTTGCAATGATTCTGGTGCCTCAGCCTCCTGAGTAGCTGAGACAACAGGTGCGTGCCACCATACCTGACTAATTTTTGTATTTTTAGTAGAGATGGAGTTTCAACATGTTGCCTAGGCTGGTCTCAAACTCCTGGCATCAAGCGATCCACCCACCTCGGCTTCCCAAAATGCTGGGATTACAGGCAAGAGCCACCATGCCCAGCAGGTTTTAAGTCTTTCTTAGTTTAAGCTCATTGAAACGGGGATTCAACATTTAGACTTTTGTATAGTTTTTATTGTACTCAATTACAATTAATTATAAATTTTCCATTTCCATCCTAGCACTTACCCCATTCTATTAAAATGCAAAAGAACTCCATTAGGACATGCTTATTGATGAACCAGCCCCGACATCTGTTGTTACATTATTAAATTAATTGATCAAATGCAACACCAACCAGTAAAGGAATCATTTCTATAACTTCCGTGACCTGGCTGACAATGGAGGTGGAAGGAAGTCACCTAATTCCTGCTTCAACATTTTCATAAGGGAGAGTATATTGACTCATACCAAAGGCCTTTTCAACTGTCAGGTTCCCCCGTTGTAATAATGGTTTTCCTAATATGAATCCACGTTTCCATATTTTCCCAGTATGGATTTTGAGTATGCTCTCTAAATGAAACAACAAAGCCTGGATGACGGCACATCTGTTTATAGCATGGTTTACTGAAGCCCACTGTTCAAATTTACAGCTCAGAAAAAAAAAAAAAAAAAAAAAAAAAATTCCTGTCAAAATATTACCACTTATTGACAATACACCTGATCTCCCAAGAGCTCTGATGGAGATATAAAGGGAGTTTGATGGTGCTTTCATGCCTGCTAACACAATATTCATTTTGTTGTCCATGAATCAAGGAGTAATTTTGACTTTCAGGTTTTACTATTTAAGAAATACATTTTATAAGGCAACAGCTGCCATAGAGGGTGATTCCTTTGATGGATCTGGACAAAGTAAATCAAAAACCTTGTGGAAAGGATTCACCATTCTAGATGCCATTAAGAACATTTGTGATTCATGGCAGAAGGTCAAAATGCTAACATTAACAGGAGTATGGAAGAAGTTGATTTTAACCTTCATGGATGACTTTGAGGGCTTCAAGATTTCAGTGCAGGAAGTAACACAGATGTGGTGGAAACAGCAAAAGAACTAGAATTAGAAGTGGAGCCTGAAGACGTGTCTAAACAAACAAAACAAACGGCTTTACCTGCTACAGAGAATCTTTAGTGAAGAGTCAACCAATGTAGCAAACTTATTTCAAGCAAACTTGTTTTCTTATTTTAAGAAATTGCTACAGTAGCCAACTTAGCAGCCACCTTCAGCAACCACCATCTTGACCATTTGGCAACCATCAACATTGAGGCAATACCCTCCATCAGCAAAAGCATTGTGATTCACTAAATGTTCAGATGATAGCATTTCTTAGGGATAAATTATTTTTAACTAAGGCATTTACACTTTTTAGACATAATGTTACTACTTAGTGTAAGAATAACTTTTATATGCACTGAGAAACCCAAAATTTCATGTGATTTGCTTTACTGTGGTATTCACTTTTTTGCAATGGCCCAGAATTGACAGAGCAATACATTAAAGATGTGCCTGTGTATCCACATACACATGAATTTAGATAGAATGGGGAAAATATAAACATTTGTGAACTTGGTTAAAGGGTAGATGAAAGATATTTTTATTATTGCAACCTTTATGCAAGTTTGAAACTATTTCAGAGTAAAAGTTTGCAAAAATATTGTTAAGAAAATGAGAAATGCTAACTTGAAAAAAAATTCAAATGATAAGTCCAAGACTGTTATTTTTAAAAGTAGAGGTAGTAGATAAACTTTTACTAATTTTTAATTTAAAAAAGGAAGAAAAATACAAATAAATGTAGTTTTGCTAAAGGAGACATAAAAAGGATATAGAGACCAATAACTCTGTGCTAATTTGCAAATGTCAATGAAATAGTTAATTTTCTAGGGGAAAAATAACCAAAATTAACTAATAAAGCAAAAAACCTGAAAAGACCATTAACTATCAAATAAGTTATCAACAAATGTCCTCCAGCTCTTTCTCCTGGGGTAGATACTGCGGAGTTCTACCAAATTTTAACGAACTAATAATGCCCAAAGAAACTATTTCAACCATATGAAAAGGTAGAATTTATTTTATTAAACTAATATATCACTGATAATGAAGCTTCCAAAAATCAGACAAGTGATATTCAAACACCCTGTGAATATACATGCAGAAAAGCTTAAAATGCTAGCAAACTAAATTCATCATAATACATGTAATATATATATAGTAATATATCATGCAATTTGAGATAAAGATCTTATAACATTTTAAGTGTATTTTGATGTCATAATATGTCAATGTACCCACATTACTGAAGAAAATAATAGCAAGCTGATAGGTGCTGAAAATTCTTATTTAAATTAAGCGGCCATTTCTTATGCTATGCAGAGCATACATATGATTATTTTTAACACATTAAAGGTGTTCTATCAAATTAATGTAGGAAATAGTGAAAATACTTACATTAAATTCAAGAGCATGTCAAAATATATACTATAAGTATTACTATTTAATATTATCTTTGTGGTCCTGGTCAATATTTAAGACATGAAATGAAACAAAGGATAGCCAAATTATAATTATTTTTGAATGATATGATTATATAGCACAAAAGCCCAAGAGATTTACCTTTGAAAAAGTAAACATTTAAGTAACTGGGTTGTATAATGTCCACTGAAAATTTAGTTACACCCGGTAACCTGGAATTTTAAACTCATGGTCACCTGGAATCTCAGAATGCGACCTTATTTGGAAATAGGGCTTTTGCAGATGTCATCTAGTTAAAATACAGTCCTGCTGGATAAAGGTGGGTCCTAATTCAATGACTGGTGTCCTTATAAGAAGAGGGAAAATTGGGCACAGAGAGAAGATGATGTGAAAACAGATAGGGAGAATGACAGGTGATTGATGTGATACATCTACGAGCCAAGGAACACTAAGATGGCCCATAGCTACCAGCAACTATGAACAGACAAGGGAAGGTTCTCCTCTGTAGCCATAAGAGAGCATGATGCTGCCAACACCTTCATTTCAGGCTTCCAGCCTGAAAACGGAGCAGACAAAAAATTTCTGTTGATTTAAGCCACCCAGTTTGTGATATTTTTGTATGCAGCCCTAGGAAACTAATACCTAGCTTCTCTAATTATGCCTTTTGCTTGTTTGTCTTAATATCAGGATTTGAAAATCTTGTCCCGTATGATAAGCATACTATTCTACAATATGTTGATAGCTCTGCCAAAGAAAAAAAGGTTCCTTAGTCAAATACGTTGGGAATATCCTCTATTGCATAAAGAAATAGTCTGCATATTGTGGGAATTCTCAGAGCCTTTACTAGCATCTTTTAAAATCTTTCAAAGACAAATTTTATAGAATTGATCCCATTCATTTGAATGCAGAATCTTCTTCCTTTGAATGACAAATTGACACCTGTAGGACATTTATATTCAGAAGAACAGTTAAAGAAGTGATGAACTACATCATGCCACAATACCTCAAGAATAATCACACTAAATTGAATGACTGCTCTCTTCATGTTGCTACCGGCTCACAGAGGCAGGAGTCTCTTAGAGAAGTTTTTCTATAGATACATGTACTTTCTTATCCCATTGTATTTATAAATTTGTTCTATTTTAACTGTCACTCCTAACTGCTACATTCCACATTCTCAAAGGGAGTAGTACTAAAGGAGCTGTGTGTTGTGTCCTCCTTCAGCTCATAGCTCTGCTACTTACAGTGGAATACAAAGCAAAGTTTAATTGTGAACTTCAACTTTCTCATCAACCAAAATAAGAATCATAACTATTATATAGAGACAAAGCGAGGATTAAATGAAATGACAGATATAAAGAGAATGTTTCAGGACCTGGAACACATTATATTTCATACCCAGTACCCCTCTTTTCCTATTTTCCTAAATGTGCCTTATTTATAGAATATGCTCAGTAATTTTATATTGAATGAATACATGAATATAATGGTAAGATTTTAATTTTTTGGGTTTGATGGTAGGACCTTAAAAAGAATTATGTTATGTTCCTTCAAAATATGCCTTTTCAAATGAGACATATTTTATACCTATAGTGATATTGATCAATGGACAAATTATAGGATTTAGAAAGGTAGAAACTAGTTTGATTGATGACACAGCTGTATACAAAGGTGATCATTGTCTTCCTGATGGCACAGCTGTCTGATATTGGCATTAACTGCACCAGAAATGCCAGGAATTGGCATCAGTTCTCAAGACTATGTTATATTTTTTACCTGGTACCTATGGGAAATAATAGGATATGAAATTACAAGTTGTTCCCCCTCATCACAGTGATGTGAAATACAAACAACTTATTTTGCTTATTTTATTTTCCCCACTGGTATATTAGAAATAAACTTTCCAAGAAAACATAACTTCAACATGAGGGAAAAGATCAAAAGAAAAATATTATTTATATCATAAAGATCCGTGTTACAGTGTTTACATGAACAAAAATATCAAATCTGTTTTTCAGCAGCACACATTATTTTCTTATATGAATGGCCTCTCCAGATGCTGCTCTATATGCTAATGTGTTTCTCAGAGGCTGCTAAATTTTCCAACACAAGGCAACTGAATTATTTACTTCATTTTATAGTTCTTAACCAAGACTGCGGTTCATATTCTTAAACTAGATGCTGAGTTGGAGTTCATTATTATTTTCCTGACATCTACTTCCCGGTCCTTTGAAAGGATACTTAGAACTTCAGTATTCTACACTACAATAGGTTATAAGTATTACAGTCTATTCTAGGAAAAAGATAAATTATAAAATATATTTCAAATGCCATTTGAAAACTGAATTAGCAATTAGATTTTAAAAAGGCATTCTGTTGATTTGATGACATAAATTATAACAGAGAATTTATCTCTATCCTTGAAGACATTACAAATGTCTTGACTGGTAAATTAGAAAAACAAATTATCAGTCTTGATGTTTTCTTAAAGTAATGTCTTTAGTTGTTTTCAGAAGCTAAAAATGCTTATTTTAAGCCCTTTATCTTTATTGTGTAAGTCTCTTGTTCAGAGGTGTAATAAAGTTAGCTTATATTTTATTTTAGTATTTTCTTATATATCCCCAAATGACATAGAAACAATGGTAAAACTCATATGTTTTCTTTTTTAATTTTTAATTCTTAAAATTTAATATAACTATTTGTAGAGACAGAGTCTCACTTTGTTGGCCAGGATGATCTTGAACTGGCCTCATGTGATCCTCCCACGTTGGCCTCCTAAAATGTGATTACAGGGGTGAACCACTCCACCCAGCCTCATGTGTGTTCATATTCTTCACCTTATAAACTACAAAGTTTAGGGTTTGTTTTGCACATTGAGACAATATTACCTGACTTGGGATAATTATAAGAATGTATCCATACAGAAACAAACAAACAAAACCCTCACTGTTTTGATGCCACCTGCAACAGAACTTGGACATTCTTAAAGAGTCATGTGTAATAAAATAGAGTGGATGATTTGTCCAGGAATTACCATAGCTTCTGTGGGGTTATCTGCCTTTCTTTGGCTTGTGCATTGGAGAGCAAGTCCCTGAATGTTTTGATGACTGAGTCATTCTTACCCTTATTTGCCTTAAAAATTTTGAGCAATTGTTTAAATGAGGTTTATTTAAGAGAGAAACATTTATCTGAAGATATATCAATATGCTACCACAGGTTCTTTTCAAGTATTTTTAATATTTGGACACTTATCTCACTTATGATTTTACAGATTTTTATTGCAGTTGTAATCTTCAAAAAGAACTTCATAAAGAATTATTGTCATTAAATAATTCTAAACAGTACATTTTGTTACTTATGATCAAATTACTCACTGGTTTTTGTTTTTGTTTTGTTTTGCTTTTTTGAGATGGAGTCTTGCTCTGTCACCCAGGCTGGAGTGCAGTGGCACGATCTCGGCTCACTGCAACCTCTACCTCCCAGGTTCAAGTGATTCTTTTGCCTCAGCCTCCTGAGCAGCTGGGACCACAAGTGCACGCCACCACGCCCAGCTAATTTTGTATGTTTAGTAGAGATGGGATTTCACCATGTTGGCCAGGCTGGTCTCGAACTCCTGACCTCAGGTGATCTACCTGCCTCAGCCTCAACGTGCTAGGATTGCAGGTGTGGGCCACCATGCCCAGCCTCCCTCATTGGTTTTATGCAGAATCATGAATATTGACTTAAAAATGAAAAGTATCAAAAGTCCTAAATATATAAATGTGTAAGGTATGACACCTTCATACCTCAATGCTCAGTTTTGTAACATCTTCACTACCGTTTTCAGCTTTATAATTTACTTGCAGCATGATAAAAAGATGCCTGTATAATTACTACTATCTTGGAAATGGGAAAATAAAGCAACTTAAGCAATGACAGTAATAAAATACTTCAAAAAACACCTGGGAGATAGTTTGGTATTTGATGCAATAGTTTGGTATTTGATGCAACTTAACTTATTTAATTTCTGCAACTTATTACAATAAGCTCATTCAAATTATCACACCTTTTTACGTCACTTTTCTGTTTCACAGTTTTCTCTAAAATAAAGAACTGTTCTAAACCAAAATAACTACTATGATTAATGATAACTTTTGCTCGGAGCAGCATTACCCAAGCTAAAATGTATTGCAGAATAATAAACTTCATAAATTTCTTACCAAGACCTGAGAAGCATAGATGAGAAGACAGAATAAATAAATTACATTGACCAAGTGGATACTTAGAGAAGGAAATGTGTGTAATACTAAAATAGTTTATCAACTTTGAAACTGGGACCAGATTTGTAGAGAAATGAACTTACAGAAGCCAGGGAAGTAGCTGTGTGTATAGCAAACCAAATTAGTCTCTTTATATCTTGCTATCAGGATAGCATTATAAGGTTTCAAATATTACATGGTACAGCAAGATCACTGCAATTTTGAATTGCATGTTTTAAAGTCAGTACATTTCCATTTTCCTTAACATATATTTGGAAATACTTTCCAGGTACCTCCAGTGGGCGCTGTGATTTCGAATTTGATCTTTGTTCCTGGGAGCAGGAGAAAGACGAGGACTTTGACTGGAATCTGAAAGCTAGCAGCATCCCTGCAGCAGGCACAGAGCCAGCGGCAGATCACACTTTGGGAAATTCATCTGGTCATTACATCTTTATAAAGAGTTTGTTCCCTCAGCAGCCCATGAGAGCTGCCAGAATTTCAAGTCCAGTTATAAGTAAGAGAAGCAAAAACTGCAAGGTATGGGCAAAATCAAACCAACCAACCAAACAAACACAGAATTATTGTGAGAAACTATTGATAAATTGACATACAGAAAATAGAGTGGCTGGGGCCAGAAAAGAGATGAGTTTGAATTTATTCAACTTTGGATATGTGAGGGAGGGAAAAAACGAAGTTCAGAATTAAAGGGAAGGATTGCTTTAACTGTTGGAACAATTTATCCTATGGATAAATTCCGTGGATATTGAAGTTTGGGAAACCATTGGAAAATTCCATGGTTGTTATTCACAGCCATGTATAATACAGAAGAAGTAAGATACCAGTTGCTTTCTGTTAAGAAGTTTAGTGCTTATTAAAACTATGGAAATTTTACAAACAGAAACAGAATTAAACAACAGTCAGTATATAATTAAATATCTACAAGAATGAATACTAGAGATAGTGAGAACCACAAAAATTGTTGAGTAAGTCTTCATGAAAAACAAAACAGAAAGGACCCTGAACTTACTCTTAAAACAAGTAGAATAATTTCTATAGGCAGGAAGAAAACATGGTTTGTTTATTAGCCTGTGGAAATTTCACAAAAACATCTGTGGACAATTAAAAGTATAAATAAGCTTGTATGGCTCTTTGGGAAAAGCAGCAGCCTCATACGATAACTACGTATTTACAGGGTTTTCCATTTTCCTTTGTTTATTGTTTGCTTGTTTGTTTATATTCCATAAAAGAATTGAGTCAGCTCGGCTAAGAACTGAATTTAGCTTTACATATAGTACAAATTAAGTGTTTAGAGATCACAAGTGCTCAGAGATCTCTTGCTTACAAGAGATGGATACAGAAATAAATACATTTACAATAAGAAATGCAGTCTCTAATTTCTGAGCACATGTATTTTGACTAGAGTGTTCCCCAATGTTTGAACTCTGAAAAGCAAACAAATTACACCCAGAAACTTTCTTCCCTTCGCTTCCTCTTCCCCTTCCCTTCGACAGAGTCTCACTCTGTCGCGCAGGCTGGAGGGCAGTGGCGTGATCTCAGCTCACTGCAACATCCATCTCCCAGGTTCAAGTAGTTCTCCTGCCTCAGTCGCCTGAGGAGCTGGGATTACAGGCTTGCGCCATCATCCCAGCTAATTTTGTATTTTTAGTAGAGACAGGGTTTTCACCATGTTGCTGGTCTCGAACTCCTGACCTCAGGTGATCTGCCCACCTCGACTTCCCAAAGTATTGGGATTATAGGCGTGAGCCACTCTGCCCGGTCCAACTTACACTTCTCCGTGCCTGTGTCCACAACTGACAGAGCCCTAACCATGGGAGAGAGACATATCAAACAGCCTTCAACACCTTAGCACCGCCATAGTATGAATACATGTTAAACTTTTACTTTGTCTTAAAAGTTTTTCTGTCTCATCCTGAGTTGATTTTATAGTTTAACTCTCATAGAGCAATTTCATCTATCACGTAGACAGTGAAGATTTTCTGCTAGCGAAGTGACATGACCAGATGAGAGTTTTAGTGATAGAACTTGGTCAGCAGTCTAGAATGAAAGTAAATCATACAAAACTATTTTGGCAAAAATTGAGTTTTTATCAAGTATAGTTTTTATCTGTTTTTGCTACCTTCCAGATTACTTGGTACTTTCTCAGGAATAAAACCCAAGCATACCAGATTTTCTGTATGTTGGCTATACATCTATAAATTTAGATACGTCTATATACATCTATATGTTTATAAATTATAATTTATACATCTATAGATATTTTGAAAATCACACATTAGCTTTAGTCTTATAAACCTAACTAAATATTAAATACAAAATACGAAAATTACAGGTTGACATCTAAGCTTTTCTATTGAGACACTTCTGAAAATGTCTGGTGAATATTTTTTCATACTGTAGTAACTAAGATTTCATCCATTGCTATATTCCCCTGGTCCCAGAACTAGAGTCCCCAATATTTTAAACATCTGTGTGAGAATAATGAAGTATGCCTGGAAGAAATGTCAAAAAATTAATGATGAATGGTTCATTTTATGAATATTTATGATATAGATTGAATAAGAATATGTAAGGAAAGATTGTGCTGGGAAATATTGGGTCTCCCATATTAAAAATGTATTCATCAGGTAAGCAGATTGATCTCCCAGATTTTTATGAGAATCACCTCTGCCCCTTCAGCTTGTGGAATACCTTTCAAGCAGAGATAATCAGTTTTTTTTTCTTTGTGGGAGTTAGTGTGTAGGAAGGATGCATATATAGGGTGATGAGAGAAGAGATCAGACCTTAATGGTTTTTTTTTTTTTTTCTTTTTGAGATGGAGCCTCACTTTATTGCCTGGACTGGAGTGCAGTGGTGTGATCTCTGCTCACTGCAATCTCTGCCTCCCAGGTTCAGGCAGTTCTCCTGCCTCAGCCTCCTGAGTAGCTGGGACTGCAGGCACAGTCCACCACGCCTAGCAATTTTGTTGTTGTTGTTGTTGTTGTTATTGTTGTTGTTGTTGTATTTTTAGTAGAGACAGGGTTTCACCAAATTGGCCAGGCTGGTCTTGAACCCCTGACCTCAGGTGATCCGCCTGTCTTGGCCTCCCAAGTGCAGGGATTACAGGTGTGAGCCACTGGGCCTACCAATGCTTAGAAGATTTTTATTCACTCTCACTATCCTGTGTTAGGCTTTGTTGTCACCAGGTGTTCCCCCTGGAAATAGGGGTATTGGTGCATCTGTTTGCATGTTAACCTGATGGCATCATTCAGCAAATGACCTGAAGAAGATACAGACGTATTTACTGAGACATAAAACATAGGCTTCATATTTGTTGCACAAATAAGACAAACACAAAAGGAGAAGACCCTCTATAGCCACAAGGGGTCCTTGCAGAAGTGTGCCGGACAGGTGGCCCTGGGATGCTGTCTGAGAGGTTGGCCCCTGGCCACTTTGTTTCTCACTCAAATGAATCATGGTACCCAAGTTTCTCCAGTACCAGAACAATCCATAATGATCATAGAGCTCATGTGGGGAAAGTTAGTCCATAGAACAAATATTTTGGGGTCATAGTATAATATTTAAAGATTTCATCAGTTGGGAGATGGGTAGAGTCACTTTATGGCTCACCCATTCTTGGTTGATCCTTTCTGGATTAATACACTGCATATGTGATTTAATGGTGCTCATTTTTCTTCTTGTAGAGCATGATATATGTGACTGCTAGTGTTTCAAACATGTCTTTTTCCTGTGTGCAGGGCACCTTTGTCACGGTTTTCCCTCATTCACACAAATGACAAGACAAAAGCTTTAAAGGCTTTGAATTCCTACTGCTCCTAACCTGTCCTGTTCTATTCCCAGAATTTCCTGGGTTTTTTCACTGACTTTTTTCACTGTGTAACAATCACTCAAAATCTAGTAAATTTCATCTTTGCAACATTGAAATATTAATCCCTGAAAATACTTTCTATTAATTTTTATTCAGAGAAGAGCTCCCCAGGCTGCTCTGCAAAAGTCCATTGGTAGCATTTCAAGTAAAATTTGGATAATTACTATTCTGGGGTTTTGATGTATTTAAATGAAGCCCAGAGAATCTTACAGAACTGAGAAAGTGTTTCAAGTACCAAAATGGCAGTGGAATAAGCAAAAGAAGAGAAGAAAATAAGTTTCATGAGATTAAAAATAATCTTCTTTTCCTGTTATTTCTTAATCATGAAAAGTCTTTTTATATAATGCATTGCAGTTTAATGATCTTGTATTCCTTTGACAATGGGCTCTAAGAGTTTATGAAGGAATCTTGCTTTTAGAAGTCACAGAAAGAACATAAACTCAGCTCTTTTATTCCTACTAAATTTATATTTGATTCTTCCTCTGCTGTCTCCCATACATTGCAACATATGATTCAAAGCTGGTCTGACTTCACTCAGTGTTAAAGTGTAGACAGAGCAAGAGAATAAATAGCTGTAATTTTCCTCCAGAAATGTGTTAATAAAGAAGAGGGCGGTGGGATAGAATTGAAAATAATATATTAATTATACTAATCATATCATATGTATATTCTTATTCTTGATTACAGATTATTTTCCATTATCACATGTATGGAAATGGCATTGGGGCACTCACCTTAATGCAGGTGTCAGTCACAAACCAAACGAAGGTTCTACTGAACCTCACTGTAGAACAAGGCAATTTCTGGCGGAGGGAAGAACTGTCACTGTTTGGTGATGAAGACTTCCAACTCAAATTTGAAGGTAGAGTTGGGAAAGGTCAGCGTGGTGACATTGCACTTGATGACATTGTGCTTACAGAAAATTGTCTATCACTCCGTGAATCCATGCAAGAAGAACTAGCAGTGCCTCTTCCAACAGGTACATTCTAATCTGTGTGTGTTTGGTATTTTTGCATGGTTAAGGGTGAAAAGGAAGAAAGAAGATGCAAAAGACATAGCGTAAACACCTAGTAATTTATCATTTTCATAAAGAAAATGTAAGATCTTTTTAAACTTAAAAAAATATTTCTCAAGCCTTTACTCATAAAAATGTCTTCCACATTTTCTCCAAGCTTTGGTCTGTTTATCAGTTTCCGCCTTCTCTGTTTAGTCAGCTTCCTCTTAGATCGATAAAGTAAGAGAAGACTCCTTTGTTTGCAATCTGCTTCAGAATTTAATTCTAAGCAAACATCGATTCGCTTCCAATAAAACATAAGTAAATTGAGGACAGGGTTGTTCAATTTTAATTAGACATTTTTGTGGTTATGATATTTGCCACCTTCTTCATGGACCCATGAGCAAGCCAATTTGATATTGAAACAGAGTAGATAATTGAATGTGTCCATATGTCCTTTTAACCTAAAATAACTGTTGATAATTTGTTGAAAGAATTTTACTCAAATGTTGAGTTGGCAGATGTTCAATGTAATTCCTACAGAGACAATGCTATAAGCAGTATTTAGCAAGCACCATTAACCCATATAATATTAAACGTTAGAGATGAAAATAAATGCAATATATATTATTAACATGACAAAGGAGTGAATTTTGTTAGCCAGTGATTAATAGATAGTACTTTTTTCTTTTTTTGAGACAGAGTCTAGCTCAGTCACACAGACTGGAGTGCAGTGGTACAATCTCAGCTCACTGCAAACTCTTCCTCCTGGGCTCAATTGATCGTCCCACCTCAGCCTCCTGAATAGCTGGGTCTACAGGCATGATCCACCTCACCCGGCAAATTTTTGTGTTTTTTGCAGAGATGGGGTCTTGCTGTATTGCCTAGGTTGGTCTCAGACTCCTGGGCTCAAGAGATCCACCTGCCTTGGCCTCCCAAAGTACTGGGATTATAGGCATGAGCCACCATGCCTAGCAGATATTAATTTTTTTAACCATGAGTTTAGTGTAGAAAACAGAAGTACAGTTTCATTGATATTTAAATTATATTTATTATAATTGATGAATATAAAAATGGTTTATTAAAAGCAAACTAATTTGTATGCTCTGGCTTCTAACATAGTAGGCGGAATGGACAATGTTGCCATTTCTGCCTTCCCCATTTATTTCAAAGGGAGGGTTTTCATTTGGTTACATGGAAGTTTCTAGATAAATGTTTCCCAGTGGACAATTAAACAGGCTCTTTGCCTGACAAGCTTCTAACACTATACAGAATAGTATAGAGGAAAGCAAATAAACATTTTAAGACTGTAATGAAAGGGAAATATTCATAGGTGGATTTAATGCAAAGGTGATGCACATGCCCAAGAGTACTCTACTTCTCCAAGGAAAGCTTTGCCTTTCATTCTGTGTGGGATGTTTGATGGCAGATATAGGTCTTAGATAAGTCTGGTCCTTTGAAGAGTAATTATTTGATCACAATATAAAATAATCTTGTAGCATCCCATTGGTGAGGGAGCAAAATTTTTTTTTTTTTTTTTTTTTTTTTTTTTTTTTTTTTTTTTTTTTTTCCCCAGTAGAGATGGGTTTTTGTTATGTTGGCCAGGCTGGTCTCAAACTCTTGAGCTCAAAGCCATCCACCTGCCTCAGCCTCCAAAGTTCTGGGATTACAGGCTTGCGCCACATGCCTGACTCAAGGAAGCAACATTAAAAGAAAAAGTTAAACCGCTTTAAAATCTAATTAAAAACTATTGAGTGGGATACAAAAGGAACAAACCAATCTTGTTGGGGATTTTAAGACCTTAAAGTAGTAAAATCTTGAATGAGGTCATATTTTAGGAAACATCCAACAGGAAAATTTTAAAGTATGTGCAAAACAGTATTGATTGTACATTAATTACAAATTAAGGGCACAGATGAATCACACCAGAGCTCTTTGAATATCATAATATTTGAGAGGGTATATTAAAATTTTTAATGAATTTATTTTTTAAAAGAATTGCTCTTAAAAATAATACAAGATGGCAAGTGGGTAGAAAAAAAATCCCTGAATAACTTTAATATTGAGTAGGATGTAACTAAATGCCAGGAGAAATATTTAAACATTATACATTACTGAACACTAGATTGTATTCCTTCTATCTAACTGTATTTTTGTACCTATTAACCAACCTCTCTTTATCCCCCCATCCCCACTACCCTTTCCAGCCTCTGGTAACTACCATTCTACTCTCTACCTTTGTGGGATCAGTTTTTTTTAGTTCTCGAATATGAGTGAGAGCACGTGATATTTGTCTCTGTGCCTGGCTTATTTCACTTAACATAATATCCTCCAGTTCCATTCATGTCGTATATAGGATGAATGTAATTAACAGTAATTTACTGTATATTTCCAAATAACTAGAGGAATGGATGTGGAATGGTCCCAACATTTAAAAAAATGATAAATGTTTGAGGTGATGGTTATCCCAGTTACCCTGATTTGATCTTTACACATTGCATGCTTGTATCAAAATATCACATGTCACCCATAAGTATGTACAGCTATTGTGTATCTGCAAATATTAAAAACAGTAAAGAAATTTGGAGAAAAGTAAGCAAAAATATTTTATGAGGTTGTAGAGAAAAATAAAACATTCAGCTGAGGATATCTAATTTGAAATGTATTTATAGGGTGCTCAAGAATTTGGAACCACACTTAGAGCTCATAGGAGGGAAAGATTCCTTCGGTTTGTAGGGCAGGGGCGGTGGAATTTGAGCCCTGGAGGACCAGATAAAGGATATGGTCGTGAGAGTGCTGTAGGCAGGCTAAATGGCATAAGAAAGAACAGGGATCGTGTCATGCATGCTGCAGGGTGGGCTGTGGGTGATGATTTGGGTGAGGTGGGCACCTCATGTAGCTATCTGAGATATTACAAGGGAAATAGAGTCAAATTGTGGACCACCTTGGGTATCAGTTTAATTTTTTCTCAAACCTACATCAAAAGGATATTAAATGGTCTTAGAAAACAAAGAATAAATAAGAATTTAATATAAGAATATGAAAAGTTAATATAAAAGGTTACTTATATTAAACATTAATATAATTTATTACATTAAAATAAAAAAGATTATCCATTCATATAAAGTATGATAACTTGTGGGAATGTCTGCAGTAGAAAGACTCCAAGAAAAACAACTGAATGCCTTTATTTCTATGATTAGAGCATTCTGAAAATTAAGGTGAGATACTGCAATATTTATATAGCTATCTCAGCTGTAATGCTTACATTCAAGTGAAGCAGATTCATGTGGAGTTCGCTTTCATATAAACTACTTGATGTACCTTTAATTGTGCCTTTAGAAACTAAAAGTATACACCCATTTCTTGGTAAAAGTGAAATGCTAAACTTGGTTTAGAGACTCAAGCTGTGAAATAATTCTGAAACACCTTAACTTCATTGTAAGTTTAGAAGACTCTGTAGGAGTCTCTGATATTTTTAGAGAAGTATGTGTGTATATACATACTCACATATAAGTATACATGTATGTGTATATATATACACACGTCTATATATACACATATGTGTATACATATATTCATATCTATATATACATATATACATATCTATATATGCATATATACACATAAACGTGTAAATATATACATATATGTATATATGTATATACACATATGTAGACATAAACATGTATACGTATTTATGTATATATGTATATATACGTATATGTGTATATATGTATATATGTGTGTATATATGTATATATATGCTGGGGTTAGGTGGGAATGCAGACAATATGAGTCACTCTAAATATGTAATTCAATGGAGACAATTTTATATGCGTAAATTGTTGAAATGGTTGGATGAATGAGCTCTAATGAGGTCTTCCAGAAATGGCTCCCAGAATTGGCTCTCCTGAGACCAACTACCACTAGAGAAGTTACAGGACATCTTTCTTGGTGAAATATATTTATATCTATCTATCTATATATATAGATATAGATATATCATGTATATCTATATGAAGTTACAGAACATCTTTCTTGGTGAGGTATATCTATATCTATGTGTATCTATATCTACATCTAACATCTATCTATATTTATATGGAGGGGAGGATAAAGCCAGAGGTGGGAATAGTGGTATCTTGAACAAATAAAAAGCCAGAATATTTCTTTTTCTATTTATGGAAGTTGGTGCAAGCGAGTTAAGGAATAGCATAAATTTCCAATACAGCCACAAATGTAAGCCACATATTTACTTTTACATTTTCTAATAGTGACATTTTAAAAAATGAAATTAATTTTAATAATATATTTTAATTCAATCTACCCAAATTTTACCAGCTTAACACAAAATCAATATAAAGTATTAATGAGATATTTTGCATTATTGTTTACATACTAAGTTTTTAAATCCAGTGTGTATTGTACACTCACTGCACATCTCAATTTGAATTAGTCACATTTCAATTACCCAGTAGGTACTCATGTCTATTGGTTACCCCAGTGGACAACAAAGGAGATAAAATCAACACTCTAGGGCACTTTTGGGCCTGTCTCTGACAAAAGAGTTCCATTAGTTGATGTGATATTTGTAAATTTCCAAGAATTTCAGCTATTTTCCTGTTTAATAGAAGTACAAAAATTCACCTTGCCAAGTACAGTGGCTCACACCTGTAATCCCAGCACTTTGGGATGCTGAGGTGGGTGAATCACCTGAGGTCAGGAGTTCGAGAGCAGCCTGACCAACATGGCAAAACCCCATCTCTACTAAAAATACAAAAATTAGCCAGGCATGGTGGCAGGTGCCTGTAATTCCAGCTACTTGGGAGGCTGAGGCAGGGAGAATTGCTTGAATCTGGGAGGTGGAGGTTGCAGTGAACTGAAATCTTGCCCCTGCACTCCAGCCTGGGCAACAGAGTGAGACTCCATCTGAAAAAAAAAAAAAAAAAAGAGAGAGAAAAATGCACCTCAAGGTCAAATGTGAAAGCACAGGCACCATGTTCTAGTAGAATAGGTATTAATATCAGACTCTCCTCTTATTAGCTATTTTTACCCAATTTGTCTGAGACACAGTTTCCTCATCTATAAAGCAGAGATAATTTCCACATGTTCTTAGGTTCTAAGACTCTTAAGAATCAAAAGAGGTAACTGCCCACGTAATTTTTTTAATGTCTGGCATATGTAGGTATTTTTCAGTTAAAAAAATCTCATGTTACATTATCCTATATTTTTTATGTCTTTACCCATATTCTTTAGGTGGCATAAACATTTGACAGTAAACCTTGTTTATTTGCATTTTATTAAGAACATGTTTCTTTGTTTTGGCAAAATTATATTTCTTGCAGATATCAAAAGCATATCCTTATTTTATATTACATTATAACTATAAAATCTTATTATTTATTGAAAACATCTCTAATTTATTTTTGATGTCTCGTGAGTAGTGTATGTGTGTGTATCTTTAGAATGTTTAATGATTCTTAATTTCTCATTACTGCAAAAACACTTAACTTCGAATTTGCACAGAGTGAACTGGGATAAATGGCATTATGTTCCATCAACAGTAACAAGATCCATTAAACTTTTGGAAATGACTCTAGCTCACACACACTTTTCATCTGAATTCATGTGTTTAGGCTAACAACTCCATCAAGGATAGCTTAAAATAGAAAAGACAAGAGGGAAAAAAATGTATATATTTAGGAAGATGCAATTGAGCAGAATCTGAAATCAGTAATTCTGATTAATCAAAATAGACCCAGGGCTTTATTAGCAAAAGTAATATTAAATTATTCTTAAGTCCCTAGGAGTCATATTTAAGAGCTTACTTTGATGGCAATTTTGTTAATTGCTAAATGATGAAAGATAAAAATAATTGTTTTATGAATTTTAATAAGAAAAAGACAACCAACTTTCTTCTTCTAAATGTCCATATGCAAATTAAATCACGGTCATATTCTCTACTTATTGACAGGTGTTTAAGAAAACCTATATATATGCAATCAGGGCAGGAGTCAAGTGTGTGTGTGTTTGTGTGTGTGTGTGAGAGAGAGAGAGAAAGAGAGAGAGTGAGTTTAATCACCACAGCTACTTCCAAATAGGAGTTATTCAATGTATTTGTTTTGGGATATAATATGGTAATCAATTTCTTTTAAAAATGTATGGAAAACAATGAGGACTGAATAGCTCATCTTTCAAGCCACTCATTTCTCTGCAATATTTAGCAGTGCTTTAAAACTAATGCCTGGTGATGAGAATGGTGGTGTAGCAAATCAGAGTCCTGAGTTAGGAATATCTGGCTGGTCGTATATGGCTAAATAATTTAGTGAAACCTACATATGCTGTTTCGCGCAAAGTACATGTGTTACATTCTGAGATTTAAAGACATAAACGTCGATCTTGACACTGCTTACTGTGTGATGTCAGCTAATCTACTTAAACCTCTCTAATTCCTATCTTTATGTTCTGTACAATTGGGACTGTTGGAATCTACTTCTGAGTGATTTGAAAAATAAATCACATAGTAACATATAGTGCTTCTTGAACAATGTGTGGCATATAGTCAGTGTTAGCTGTTACTTTCTTTGCCTCTCTTTATTCCCGCTAAGGAGACTACGAAATTAAACTGTACACATGTTGACATTTCTTAAAAGCATATTTTATACTTGCTGTTCTTTTTTCCTCATGTTCTATTCGCTACTCAAAGCAAGGGTTCAAATCTCCTTTGCCTTCATTTTCTCTTCAGAAAAAAAAAATTGCTTTCAAAAAGCCTCTAAAATTTCTAAATTGCTAAATGTGGTGGTTTAACTGATTATTCATAATAAGAAATGGAGAAGAAAGAATAGTCACAATAAAGATCCAGGGATAGAATTGACAGGACGGCCACTGATGGACGAAGGACACGAAGAAAAGATTACAGTTTTGAACCTGGAAAACCTTACAAAATATAACTGAGATTCAGAGAAGTTGATGAGTTGGCTGGATATGATGTATTGGGGGTAGAGAAAAGTTCATTTTTAAAAATATTGGCATGCTCCACAGAATATTTTCCAAATTAATGTTTTCCCAGTAAAACAGTTACTGGTTTTTAATATCCAAATTTCACAGAATCCCTCTTTTTGCTTTTGGTTTTTGGTTTTTGACTAATACCTGTATTGGAAATACACATTGACATCACCCCAAACTCACTAGACTACTGTTCATACAGTATGTTGTGCAAGAAAAATCACAAGTTCCATTCCAAATACAAGTTCCATTCCAACCCGGTAGACAAAGACATTTTGCAGATTTTGTGGAGTGGCAATGGAGGCTGTTCATCATGGATGTTGCTGGAACTGGGAGAAACAGCACAGCATTAGATGCACTGTGGGCCAATACTCCATTGCACAGTTCTTCCAAATAAATTCACTATTGTCTTTCCTGTGTAGTCATGTTTTTGTCTAATTTGAGCTATAAGTGGCCCTAGAAGTTGAGAAAGTGTTGGAGAAAGTTGTGGAGAGGAAAGCAAAGCAAGTGAAAAAAATACATCACAATGTAGGAGAAGATAAAAGAATATAGGATTTTGACCCAGGAGAGCTGGCTTTGATGAAGTAGATGAAAAAGAATAATTAAAGAACACTTGGAAAATCTAACTGAGGGATTCACTACCAAGTTTATTCATATAAACATGTAATGTTAGTCTAAAGAAGACAGCAGTGAAGACCCAATAAATCAGCTCATCTCACTGATGAACATTACTGATTTAAAAGAATTTATGGCCCTTGCAAATGCCGTGACAAGCATTACACCTTTATTAGTTTCACTGGATGTCATCTGCATTTTAAGAACTTAGAATGATATTGGATACGGAATACATTATAATTATCCCCATTTACATAATGGGAAATTTTAAAAGAGAAATTAAAATAATTATTCTAATTATAAAGGGAAATTGCCTCTAGGATATAGCATTTCATTTATATAAGCAGGACATCTGACTTTCAGGAACACATTACTAAAAGTATATGAATGGGGGCTATACTTTGTTTAAATTCTCCATGGGGCATGCTGGTATATGTATTTGGTCAGCACTTGGACTTGTGAGACTTCAGATGTCTGAATGGCCAGGGACGAACTGGGCCTTTTAAGGTCTGAAAGCTCTTGTTTCTTTTCTGCTACCTAGGTCTATTTAAAAATACTTATCTTCTGTTTGTGGATCTAATAATAAGTAGCCTAAATAGCTCCACAGCCTCTCTCCTTTAAATATAAGATATTTTCCTGGAAACCTGCTTTTTTTTGTGTATTTGTCTTAAGAACTAAAATTTCTTCATTATGGCAACTGGATTGTCTACCCATCCCTTCTCACTCCCATTCCCAAATTCCAGTCTTGCTGGTGATAACTATATTTTACCTATCCTCATTCTTCCAATTTCAGACGTTATAGAACAGAAATTGTATAAAATTCTGCATGGCCTACATGGAAAACACTCCTGGAAATACTAGCTAATATTTTCAATATATTTAAAATTCATTTTGAATGTAACAACACATAGTAAACAGCCTTATAAATATTGAAACAGCAGCTTCTCCCACATTATTTACCCAGTGCATCAATTTAAAAATGCATGACATTATTATGTATTAAAATTATGGAATGATTTAGTAGAAAATAGTAATCGTGTTATCAATTATATTGCATACTATTACACTGCAATATTAACTCATAGTAGCATAGTATTATTTTAAAATCTCTAGTTAAGGTAAGCAGTGAAGTTTTTATTTGAAATTCATTCCTTCATATAGCTTTGCTGTGGTCTCATTATTACATAAATTAACTATATAAAAGTAAGCACTGCTGCCTAAACAAAGTGTCATTGTTTTATTAAATCACCCAAGACTGGAGGTGTGGTAGTCTGCTATTTGCTCCTCAACAGGCATTCTCTTCTGCTTCTTGTAGTGATAGAACTCCCAATACTGATATAGATACATAGTCAAACAGAGTCAAGACTATATTTCCCAGTCTCTGTTATCACCAGTGTGGAACATGTGAACGTATTTTGCCAATGGAATGTAAACAGATACTATACATAATCTATAGATTGTGCAATTAAAGAGAAGAGGCATTCCCTCCATTTCCCTTCTCTCCTTCCCACTGGCCAGCATGTGAATGTGAGGGTAGGCACTCAATCTTTGATCTCAGTTCCTGAACGGTAGGAGGGGTCTGAGTCCTATCCCCCAAATACTAAAGAGCTGCCACATCAGCCTACGATTTCCTAGCTCGTATTTTCTGTGAAAAAGAGAATAATCTCTCACCTTTTCACTGCTATCTTGTGGTTTGGCATAGCAGCTAAGCCTACATCTTAATAAAGGAACTTACTATTTTTTGTTATCATGTGCTGTGTAACTAGGATGTTTACTTGAATGTTGACTTATCCCTAGTTACACTCAGAAGATGTCTAATTTCCCAGAAGTCATCAAGAAAGATGTTCTGTGACTTCTGTATTGTTAGTCGGTTTCATGGAGAGCCAATTCTGGGAGCCGTTTCTGGAAGACCTCAATAGGGCTCATTCCTCCAACCATTTCAACAGTTTATCTATGTAAAATTCTCTCCATAAAATTACATTCTGCTCAAAATGTTTACAGTGATTTAGATCATCTGCATTTAAAGCCTGACTAACGCCAGCATTACTTATCAAAAGTTGAGTTTTATTGTTTGAATCACTTGTGGTTGTATACATTTTCTAGATGTGTCATTCTGATTCTAAAGATTCAAATTTTTTTTCCTCCAGAAAGTGCCCCAAATAATACTTATAGGACCTTTCCAGGCTTGGTTTTAATATTTATTCTAATTCTGCAATCTGGTGAGTCAAATCCTGTGTCTGATTTTTGCCTACATCAGCTTTGTGCCTACAAGCAAGAAGAAATTCTTTTAGGGCTATCATAGCAATACTCTGAATTTCTGACCAGCCCGTGAGTCAATAATTTAAATTTAAGAGCCAATTATTTATTTTTATAAACTCTCTGGTTATCAATTTCAGTGTATCCAATTCACTCCTATAATGCTTGAATTTATTTATTTATTTTTTTATTTTTTATTATACTTTAAGTTCTAGGGTACATGTGCGTAACATGCAGGTTTGTTACATATGTATACTTGTGTCATGTTGGTGTGCTGCACCCATCAACTCGTCATTTACATCAGGTATAACTCCCAATGCAATCCCTGCCCCCTCCCCACTCCGCATGATAGGCCCCGGTGTGTGATGTTCCCCTTCCCGAGTCCAAGTGATCTCATTGTTCAGTTCCCACCTATGAGTGAGAACATGCGGTGTTTGGTTTTCTGTTCTTGTGATAGTTTGCTGAGAATGATGGTTTCCAGCTGCATCCATGTCCCTACAAAGGACTCAAACTCATCCTTTTTTATGGCTACATAGTATTCCATGGTGTATATGTACCACATTTTCTTAATCCAGTCTGTCACTGATGGACATTTGGGTTGATTCCAAGTCTTTGCTATTGGGAATAGTGCCGCAATAAACATATGTGTGCATGTGTCTTTATAGCAGCATGATCTGTAATCCTTTGGGTATATACCCAGTAATGGGATGGCTGGGTCGTATGGTACTTCTAATTCTAGATCCTTGAGGAATTGCCATACTGTTTTCCATAATGGTTGAACTAGTTTACAATCCCACCAACCGTGTAAAAGTGTTCCTATTTCTCCACATCCTCTCCAGCACCTGTTGTTTCCTGACTTTTTAATGATTACCATTCTAACTGGTGTGAGATGGTATCTCATTGTGGTTTTGATTTGCATTTCTCTGATGACCAGTGATGCTGAGCATCTTTTCATGTGTCTATTGGCTGTATGAATGTCTTCTTTTGAGAAATGTCTATTCATATCCTTTGCCCACTTTTTGATGGGGTTGTTTGTTTTTTTCTTATAAATTTGTTTGAGTTCTTTGTAGGTTCTAGATATTAGCCCTTTGTCAGATGAGTAGATTGCAAAAATTTTCTCCCATTCTGTAGGTTGCCTGTTCACTCTGATGATAGTTTCTTTTGCTGTGCAGAAGCTCTTTAGTTTAATTAGATCCCATTTGTCAGTTTGGGCTTTTGTTGCCATTGCTTTTGGTGTTTTAGACATGAAGTCCTTGCCCATGCCTATGTCCTGAATGGTACTACCCAGGTTTTCTTCTAGGGTTTTATGGTATTAGGTCTAACATTTAAGTCTCTAATCCATCTTGAATTAATTTTCATATAAGGAGTAAGGAAGGGATCCAGTTTAAGCTTTCTACTTATGGCTAGCCAATTTTCCCAGCACCATTTATTAAATAGGGAATCCTTTCCCCATTTCTTGTTTTTCTCAGGTTTATCAAAGATCAGATGGCTGTATATGTGTGGTATTATTTCTGAGGACTCTGTTCTGTTCCATTGGTCTATATCTCTGTTTTGGTACCAGTACCGTGCTGTTTTGGTTACTGTAGCCTTGTAGTATAGTTTGAAGTCAGGTATCGTGATGCCTCCAGCTTTGTTCTTTTGACTTAGGATTATCTTGGCAATGCGGGCTCTTTTTTGGTTCCATATGAACTCTAAAGCAGTTTTTTCTAATTCTGTGAAGAAACTCATTGGTAGCTTGATGGGAAAGGCATTGAATCTATAAATAACCTTGGGCAGTATGGCCATTTTCACGATATTGATTCTTCCTATCCATGAGCATGGTATGTTCTTCCATTTGTTTGTGTCCTCTTTGATTTCACTGAGCAGTGGTTTGTAGTTCTCCTTGAAGAGGTCCTTTACATCCCTTGTAAGTTGGATTCCTAGGTATTTTATTCTCTTTGAAGCAATTGTGAATGGAAGTTCATTCCTGATTTGGCTCTCTGCTTGTCTGTTACTGGTGTATAAGAATGCTTGTGATTTTTGCACATTAATTGTGTATCCTGAGACTTTGCTGAAGTTGCTTATCAGCTTAAGGAGATTTTGGGCTGAAACAATGGGGTTTTCTAAATATACAATCATGTCATCTGCAAACAGGGACAATTTGACTTCTTCTTTTCCTAACTGAATACCCTTGATATCTTTCTCTTGCCTGATTGCCCTAGCCAGAACTTCCAACACTATGTTGAATAGGAGTGGTGAGAGAGGGCATCCCTGTCTTGTGCCAGTTTTCAAAGGGAATTTTTCCAGTTTTTGCCCATTCAGTATGACATTGTCTGTGGGTTTGTCATAAATCGCTCTTATTATTTTGAAATACGTTCCATCAATACCAAATTTATTGAGCGTTTTTAGCATGAAGGGCTGTTGAATTTTGTCAAAGGCCTTTTCTGCATCTATTGAGATAATCATGTGGTTCTTGTCTTTGGTTCTGTTTATATGCTGGATTACGTTTATTGATTTGTGTATGTTGAACCAGCCTTGCATCCCAGGGATGAAGCCCACTTGATCATGGTGGATAAGCTTTTTGATGTGCTGCTGAATCCGGTTTGCCAGTATTTTATTGAGGATTTTTGCATCGATGTTCATCAGGGTTATTGGTCTAAAATTCTCTTTTTTGTGTGTGTCTCTGACAGGGTTTGGTAACAGGATGATGTTGGCCTCATGAAATGAGTTAGGGAGGATTCCCTCTTTTTCTATTGATTGGAATAGTTTCAGAAGGAATGGTACCAGCTCCTCCTTGTACCTCTGGTAGAATTCAGCTGTGAATCCATCTGGTCCTGGACTTTTTTTGGTTGGTAGGCTATTAATTATTGCCTCAATTTCAGAGCCTGCTATTGGTCTATTCAGGGATTCAGCTTCTCCCTGGTTTAGTCTTGGGAGAGTGTAAGTGTCCATGAAATTATCCATTTCTTCTAGATTTTCCAGTTTATTTGCGTAGAGATGTTTATAGTATTCTCTGATGGTAGTTTGTATTTCTGTGGGGTCGGTGGTGATATCCCCTTTATCATTTTTTATTGCGTCTATTTGATTCTTCTCCCTTTTCTTCTTTATTAGTCTTGCTAGCAGTGTATCAATTTTGTTGATCCTTTCAGAAAACCAGCATCTGGATTCATTGTTTTTTTGGAGGGTTTTTTGTGTCTCTATCTCCTTCAGTTCTGCTCTGATCCTAGTTATTTCTTGCCTTCTGCTAGCTTTTGAATGTGTTTGCTCTTGCTTCTCTAGTTCTTTTAATTGTGATGATAGTGTGTCAATTTTAGATCTTTCTAGCTTTCTCTTGTGGGCACTTAGTGCTATAAATTTCCCTCTACACACTGCTTTAAATGTGTCCCAGAGATTCTGGTATGTTGTATCTTTGTTCTCATTGGTTTCAAAGAACATCTTTATTTCTGCCTTCATTTCATTATGTACCCAGTAGTCATTCAGGAGCAGATTGTTCAGTTTGCATGTAGTTGAGTGGTTTTGATTGAGTTTCTTAGTCCTCAGTTCTAGTTTGATTGCACTGTGGTCGAGAGACAGTTTGCTATAATTTCTGTTTTTGTACATTTGCTGAGGAGTGCTTTACTTCCAATTATGTGGTCAATTTTGGAATAAGTGTGATGTGGTGCTGAGAAGAATGTATATTCTGTTGATTTGGGGTGGAGAGTTCTGTAGATGTCTATGAGGTCTCTTGCTGCAGAGATGAGTTCAATTCCTGGATATCCTTGTTAACTTTCTGTCTTGTTGATCTGTCTAATGTTGACAGTGGGGTGTGAAGTCTCCATTATTATCGTATGGGAGTCTAAGTCCCTTTGTAAGTCTCTAAGGACTTGCTTTATGAATTTGGGTGCTCCTGTATTGGGTGCATATATATTTAGGATAGTTAGCTCTTCCTGTTGAATTGATCCCTTTACCATTATGTAATGGCTTTCTTTGTCTCTTGATCTTTGATGGTTTAAAGTCTGTTTTATCAGAGACTGGCATTGCAACCCCTGCTTTTTTTTTTTGTTCTCCATTTGCTTGGTAGATCTTCCTCCATCCCTTTATTTTAAGCCTATGTATGTCTCTGCATATGAGATGGGTCTGCTGAATACAGCAGACTGATGGGTCTTGACTCTTTATCCAGTTTGCCAGTCTGTGTCTTTTAATTGGAGCATTTAGTCCATTTACATTTAAGGTTAATATTGTTATGTGTGAACTTGATCCTGCCATTATGATATTAACTGGTTATTTTGCTCGTTAGTAGATGCAGTTTCTTCCTAGCCTCAATGGTCTTTACAGATTGGCATGTTTTTGCAATGGCTGGTACCGGTTGTTCCTTTCCATGTTTAGTGCTTCCTTCAGGGTCTCTTGTAAGGCAGGCCTGGTGGTGACAAAATCTCTAAGCATTTGCTTATCTGTAAAGGATTTTGTTTCTCCTTCACTTATGAAACTTAGTTTGGCTGGATATGAAATTCTGGGTTTAAAATTCTTTTCTTTAAGAATGTTGAATATTGGCCCCCACTCTCTTCTGGCTTGTAGAGTTTCTGCTGAGAGAACTACTGTTAGTCTGATGGGCTTCCCTTTGTGGGTAACCTGACCTTTCTCTCTGGCTGCCCTTAAGATTTTTTCCTTCATTTCAACTTTGGTGAATCTGGCAATTATGTGTCTTTGAGTTGCTCTTCTCGAGGGATATCTTTGTGGCGTTCTCTGTATTTCCTGAATTTGAATGTTGGCCTGCCCTACTAGGTTGGGGAAGTTCTCCTGGATGATATCCTGAAGAGTGTTTTCCAACTTGGTTCCATTTTCCCCCTCACTTTCAGGCACCCCAATCAGACGTAGATTTGCTCTTTTTACATAATCCCATACTTCTTGCAGGCTTTGTTCATTTCTTTTCCTTCTTTTTTCTTTAGGTTTCTCTTCTCGCTTCATTTCATTCATTTGATCCTCAATTGCTGGTACTGTTTCTTCCAGTTGATCGAGTCGGTTACTGAAGCTTGTGCATTTGTCACGTATTTCTCGTGTCATGGTTTACATCCCTGTCAGTTCGTTTATGACCTTCTCTGCATTAATTATTCTGGTTATCAATTCTTCCACTCTTTTTTCAAGATTTTTAGTTTCTTTGTGCTAGGTACGTAATTCCTCCTTTAGCTCCGAGAAGTTTGATGGACTGAAGCCTTCTTCTCTCATCTCGTCAAAGTCATTCTCCATCCAGCTTTGATCCGTTGCTGGCGATGAGCTGTGTTCCTTTGCAGGGGGAGATGCGCTCTTATTCTTTGAATTTCCAGCTTTTCTGCCCTGCTTTTTCCCCATCTTTGTGGTTTTATCTGTCTCTGGTCGTTGATGATGGTGATGTACTGCTGGAGTTTTGGTGTGGGTGTCCTTTCTGTTTGTTAGTTTTCCTTCTAACAGTCAGGACCCTCAGCTGTAGGTCTGTTGGAGATTGCTTGAGGTCCACTCCAGACCCTGTTTGCCTGGGTGTCAGCAGCAGAGGCTGCAGAAGATAGAATACTGCTGAACAGCGAGTGTACCTGTCTGATTCTTGCTTTGGAAGCTTCCTCTCAGGGGTGTACTCTACCATGTAAGGTGTGGGGTGTCGGTCGGCCCCTGCTGGAGGATGTCTCCCAGTTAGGCTACTCAGGGGTCAGGGACCCACTTGAGCAGGCAGTCTGTCCGTTCTCAGATCTCACCCTCCATGTTGGGAGATCCACTGCTCTCTTCAAAGCTGTCAGACAGAGTCGTTCTGGTCTGCAGAGGTTTCTGCTCCTTTTGTTGTTGTTGTTGTTGTTATTGTTTAGCTCTGCCCTGTCCCCAGAGGTGGAGTCTACAGAGACAGGCAGGTTTCCATGAGCTGCTGTGAGCTCTACCCAGTTCGAGCTTCCCAGCGGCTTTGTTTACCTACTTAATCCTCAGCAATGGTGGGCGCCCCTTCCCCAGCCTTGCTGCTGCCTTGCAGTTAAATGGCAGACTGCTGTGCTAGCAATGAGGAAGGCTCTGTGGCCATGGGACCCTCCCGGCCAGGTATGGGATATAATCTCCTGGTGTGCCCGTTTGCTTAAAGCGCAGTATTGGGGTGGGAGTTACCCGATTTTCCAGGTGTTGTGTGTTCCCCTGGATAGGAAAAGGGATTCCCTTCCCCCTTGCGCTTCCCAGGTGAGGTGATGCCTCGCCCTGCTTCATCTCTCGTTGGTCCGGCTGCAACAGCTGACCATCACCAATTGTCCGGCACTCCCTAGTGAGATAATCCCAGTACCTCAGTTGAAAATGCAGAAATCACCTGTCTTCTGTGTTGCTCGCGCTGGGAGCTGGAGACTGGAGCTGTTCCAATTCGGCCATGTTGCTCCGCCCCCAATGCTAGAATTTCTTATACCGCTCACTCTGCTATGGAAACCACCATTTGATATTCTAATACTTTGCCTTTAATGGCAAACTTCTTTCCCGATAACTGTAGATAATATTGAAAGTATTATTTTGTGAGGTGTATTACTAGTAACGTTCCTCTAATGGTAACATACCCTCACTCCCTCCAAATCTAATCGGATCATATAAATAACACACGTAAGCAAAGACAATGAAAAAGTAATTTCATATGAGGTTGTTTGAACAGACTCGAAGGAGATGTGGAAATTAGCTAAGCAGACATCAGACAAGAGTATCCCAGGCATAGGAAGCATCCCAAGTGAAGGTACCAAGACAGGGCATGCCTGACAAATTTAAAGAAGAGGCCAGTGTAGCTGAAAATCTAAAGCTGGAAGAAGGTAGTTGGATAGGAGGTCAGAGAGGAGATGGAGAGGCAAGTTTTGTAGGTTACTACAAGGACTTTAGTTTTTATTTTGAGCAAAATGGAAAAAAAAAAAAAAGAAAACCCTGCCAGTGATGTGATCTGCCTCACATTTAGAAAGAATCTTTTTGGCAATAATGTAGAGAGATTTCAGAATAATCAGGTAAGAGCAGCAGGACTAGTTAGGATGTTGAAGTAATGCAAGCAAGAAATGGTAATGCCATAGACCAGTGTGGTGGCAAAGAAAATAGCAAGAGGTGGTTAAGTGAAAGACAAGATGTGAGGTGAGAGGTAAGAAGAGGAATTAAGAGAGATTCTTGATCTGAGGCCCTTGAGGGATGAATTTGCCGTCAGAGGAAATGAGGAAGACTGTGGGAGGAGCAGATTTCATAGGGGAGAGTTCAGGCATTGAGTTTGGACATATTCAGTTTAAATGTCCATCATCTAGGCACGTACAGATGTCAACCTAGCATCTGAATACAAATCTAAGCTTTGAGGGAGGCCTGAGAGGCAGACATTAATCTAGGCATTGTCAGAATTAAAGTCATATGCATGTAAAATCATCAAAGAATGAATAGACATTTATTCCTTGAAGAATGAATAATAGAGGGTAAGAGAAGATCCAGAGAAGAATGAAGAACCAGGAACTAAGCCCTGGGAAATTCAACGTTATGAGATCAAGAGATAAAGAAAAAGCAACAAAGGAAACAGAGAGAGACCAGAGTGAAAGGAAGACGATCAGGTGAACAGTGGTCTGGAAGCCAGGAGTGACTATGTCAAGTGTTGCTGCTGGGTTAAACAAAATGAGGTCTGAAACTGGCCATTAGATTTAGCAGTGTGCTAGGCAGTGGTGAATTTTATGAGAGCAGTTTTGCACTGTGTGTGTCTTATTCCTTAACCTTGAAATTCCTTGTATGATGACAGAACTTGTAGTGAAATGAGACTGTAAGAAATGGCCCAAATTCTTAGAGAATGCCAGAAGTTGACCAGGAGATTGAGAGAAGACAGTAAATAAGAAGCAACTGGAAGTTTCACAAGTGGGAGACATAGGTCTTAAAGGATGAATGAGTCTTGATGAGACTAGGAGTTACAGAAGGAGGGTATGTCCTGTGAGAAGAGCCAGGATATAGTACCCTGGCTTCCAAAGAATCATCAGGAATTTCTTCAAAAATTCTAATTCCCAAGACATCCCACTTCCAATGTCCAATAAATCAGTATTTCTGTGGTTAAGGACTGATCATCAGGTGATTCTAATATGCAACCAGGATGGAAAATATTGCATTGCAGTAAAAAAAGAGAGTAGTGTTTTGTGAAGGCCCTGAGAATATGAAGGAGTTTGTTTACAAACACAGAATCCTAGGGCATGATGGAAAGGATTGTGAAGGGGCCAAAAGTTAAAAAAATATAAGCATAGGAGGAGAAAGGGGAAAACAGTTTTTGCATTAGACAACAAGAAAGAACTGGAAATCACTTTTTTGAGATAAAAATGTAAAGATCACAGTGATCAGTGTCAAGGATGAAATTAACTGAGGGTGATGCTCTGTGGATCTTGCAAAGGTAGCACCTTGCACTATAATTGTTTAATAACAACTGACATGATTTAAATTTATTACTTGATATGCTAACTTAAAATGACTACCTTATTTCCTATTAAATGATTGGTAGGAATGAAATCATTGCATAATTCCCCAAAATATGCTTCTGTGTCACAAATATATTCCTTAGCACTCACAATTTGGTTCCTTCTTAGGAGCTCTAAAAACCAAAAGACTGCATTTTTAATGTCCTAAATAATATATGTCTTTGGGTTTCTGATAAAGTTAATCTTTACTGAAATATAAGGCAAGTTTGAAATTACAGAATTATTGGCATTATCTTGGTTATCAAGCTAAAACTAAACTATTTTTTACTGTATGAGTTCCTAAACTATGTTCTAGTTAAATAAAAACCAAAAATGATCATATAATAATCTATTTTGAATGGTTGAGTGTAAGTGAAACAACATATTACATTTCTCTTGGAAGAAAAGTATTATTATTGTATGAAACTGAATATGTTTCATATCCCAAAGAACTTAATCTGTTAGAAAACTTCAGCTTCACTTGAAATGCCAATTGGCTGTACTCTACTTACATAATAGGGGTGAGATGTGCAGTTTAAAATACTTTAATTTTTAACTCTATCATTGTTCCAAGAAAATGTCCTTAATTCAATTTAGGATTCTTTCCACGTAAGCTATTTATTTCATTTCTGTGGAAAGAATATTGGGGATTAGCATATTTGAGTGCTATTATTTTAACAGATATTTGGTCTCCCCAACCTACCGCCACATCATCTGCTTTCACAGATATATGAATAGATTACAAAAATAACATTTCTTAGAAGAATGTCATTTAAAATTTTTAAGTTGTTTATATAAAATTTTGTGTCAAACCATAACGAAAACACATACCTGTTTTTTCTTTGAAATATATTTTATTTAAAATGAAATAAAATGAAAAGGAAAGATGCTTAAAAATTTAGATCCAGTTTTCCTACTCATTTGTCTGTAGTTACACGTCTGTTCTGCCTTCTGAGATTATTTTCTTCATTCTTTAAATACGCTGACTCTAAGAAATGCCTTTAATGATGATTTTTTGGGGGTTACCTGTAATTAACTTAAATACTTTTACTTCAGCAGAGTGTTTGAAAATAGTTGAATTGGACATACTACAGGTTTAGGTTGGAAGTTATTTTGTTAGATATTTTCGACAGACATTTTATCACTCTCGGTTTCTAATTTTGCGATCAAGAAATCAGCTCTGGGTCTAATTGTCACACCTTTTAAGCAAAGTGTTTTGTTTTGTTTTTTCCTTTTAAGCTTTTGTGATTTTCTCTTTGTCTCTGGTATTCCACTCAATATTATGATGTGTATTAGGATAGGTTTCTTATTCGTCCTTTTTGAGATTCAAGGCCAGGCGCGGTGGCTCAAGCCTGTAATCCCAGCATTTTGGGAGGCCGAGACGGGCGGATCATGAGGTCAGGAGATCGAGACCATCCTGGCTAACACGGTGAAACCCCGTCTCTACTAAAAATACAAAAACCTAGCCGGGCAAGGTGGCGGGCGCCTGTAGTCCCAGCTACTCCGAAGGCTGAGGCAGGTGAATGGCGTAAACCCGGGAGGCGGAGCTTGCAGGGAGCTGAGATCCGGCCACTGCACTCCAGCCTGGGCGACAGGGCAAGACTCCGTCTCAAAAAAAAAAAAAAAATTCTCAATCTGAAAATTGACGTGTTTTATAAATTCTAAAAATAATCCAAGCTACTATGTTTTTTGAATATTGCTTTCTCTCATTTGCTCTTTTCTCTCCTTTGGATCTCTGATGAGACTTACCTTGGGTCTTCTCCCCTTATCCTTTCATTTTGGTATACAATACGATCAATTCTGACAAATGCAGACCAGCATAAATTCAACTACACCAAGATAGAGAACATCTACATCAACCCAGAAACTTTCCTATTCTTCTTCCGAGTAATGCTGCCAGCACTCAGAGACAACCAGTATTTTGATGTCTATTACCATACATTAGATTTGTTTGTCATGAGCTTCCTATCAATTATGTGAATTTTAGAGCAGCGATCCACAACTTTTTGGCACCAGGGACCAGTTTCATTGAAGACAATTTTTCCACATTACCGAGGAATAGGGGGAAGGAGTGGTTTAGGGATGATTCAAGTATATTACATTTATTGTGTACTTTATTTCTATTATTATTACTACTCTGTAATATCTAATGAAATAATTATACAACTTACCATAATGTAGAATCAGTGGGAGCCCTGAGTTTATTTTCCTGCAACTAGATGGTCCCATCAGGGGATGCTGGGAGACAGTGACAGATCATCAGGCATTAGGTTCTCATAAGGAGCAAACACCCTAGATCCCTCACATGTACAGCAAATAATAGGGTTTGCGCTCCTGCAAGAATCTAGTGCTGCCACTGATCTGACAGGAGGTGGAGTTTGGGTGGTCATGTGAGCGATGGGGAGTAGCTATAAATACAGATAAAGCTTAGCTCACTCACGTGTGCTCACCTCTTGCTATGTGGCCCAGTTCCTAACAGGCCATGGACTGGTACCAGGAGTTTGGGGTTTGGGGACCCCTTTTCTAGGGTGTCTGACTCCTTTATCTCAACATAATACTTTTGTAATGTATTCATATTGTTCTATCATTAACTTGTTTATTTTAAATTAATGAATAGCATTTTATTGTATGACTGTTTCACAATGTGCTTATGTGTCCTGGTGATGAACATATGGTTTGGTTCAAACCATTAGGCATTGTGCATTAGGCTGCTGTGAAAATGTTTGTACACATCTCCTTGTAAGTACCTGGAACTTTGGTTGCTGGGTCCAGAAGCATGACTTACTTTATAAGAAATAACTAAACAATTTTCCAATATGTATATCACTTTATAATCTCACTGGCAAATTTCAGTGTATGAAATTTGTCGTTACCCCACATCTTCACCAGTATTTGGTTTGTCAGTGTCTTTAAGTTTAGCAATTCTAGACGGCATAAAGTCTTACATTGTGCTTTCAATTTGCTTTTAAAAAACATTTACATTGTCACATCGTAATTGTATTTATTTATGGGGTACATAGTGATACTGCAATACATGCAATGTGTAGTGATCAGATGAGGGTAATTAGCATATCCATTTCAAATATTTATTATTTATTTGTGTTGGAAACATTCAGTATCCTCCTTCTAGCTGTTTGAAACTTAATATATTATTGTTAGCTATAGTCATCCTAGTATGTATAGTACACTAGATCTTACTCCTTCTGTCTAGCTGTGATTTTATACCTTTAGCAAATCTCTCCCTATCCTTCCCTTCCTCCTACCCTTCCAAGCCTCTAGTATTCTCTGTTCTACTGTTTACTTCTAGAAGATCAACTTTATTTTAGCTTCTACATATGAGTGAGAACATGTGTTAACTTTATTCCTGGCTTATTTCACTTAACATGTCTCCAGTTCCATCCATGTTGCTGCTCACAATGGGATTTCATTCCTTTTTATGACTGAATAAGATTGCATTGTGTATTTATACCACATTTTCTGTATCCATTCACCTGTTATTGGACACCAAGGCTTATTTATTATGTTGACTATTGTGAATAGTGCTGCAGTAGATTTAAGAGTGCAGATATCTCTTTGATGTACTAATTATTGTTCCCTCTTTGGATAAATGTCCATAGGGGGATTGTATGGCCGTTCTATTTGAAGTTTTCTGAGGAACCTCCATACTGTTCTTCATAGTGGCTGCACTAGTTTTCATTCTCAAGAACAGTGTATAAAAGTTCTCTTTTCTCTGCATTCTCACCGGTATTTGTTATTCTTTGTCTTATTGTACAATAGCCATCCTACCAAGGGTGATGTGATACCTCATTGTGATTTTGATTTGCATTTCCCTGGTAATTAGTGATATTGATCATTTTTTTCATATAATTGTTGGCCATTTCTGTGTGTTTTGAGAAGTGTTTGTTGAGATCATTTGCGTATTTTTAAATTGGAGGAGCATTATTATTATTTTTGCTGTTGAGATGTATGGTTTCCTCATATATTCTGGATATTAGTCCTCTGTTGGATGGATAGTTTGCAGTATTTTCAATGCAACAGGCTGTCTTTTTACTCTGTTGATTGTTTTCTTTGCTGTGCAAAAATTTTTTATTTTTATATAATCCCATGTATTTACTTTGTTTTATCTTTGTTTGTTTGTTTTGTTTGTTTTTTGTCTGTGCTTTTTTGGTTTTATTCATGAATTGATTTCCCAGCCAAAACTCCTGAAGCATTTCCCTTATATTTTCTTCTAGTAGGCTTAGTTTTGTGTCTTAAATTAGGTCTTTGATCAATTTTAATTTTGTATAGTCTGAGAGGTGGGGGTCTAGTTTCATTCTTCTGCATGTGGATATCTAGGTTTCCCTAGCACCATTTATTGAAGACACTGTCCTTTCTCCAATGTCTGTTCTTGGTGCCTTTGTCAAAAATCAATTGACTGTAGAATTGTGGATTCATTTTGGGGTTCTGTATTCTGTTCCATTGGTCTATGTTTCTGTTTTTATGCCGATACCATGCTGTTTTGGTTACTACGCTTTGTAATGTATTTTGAAGTTCAGTAGTGTGATGCCTGCAGCTTTGTTCTTTTGGTTGAGGATTGCTTTGACTCTTTGGGGTCTTTTGTAATTCCATATCAATTTTAAGATTTTTTTTATATCTGTGAAGAATGTCATTGATATTTTGATAGAAATTGTATTGAGTCTGTAGATTTCTTATATAGTATGGTTATTTTAACAATATTGATTCTTCTGCTCTGTGATCATGAGATGTTTTTCCATTTGTTTGTAAACTCTTCAATTTCTTGCCTCAGTGTTTTGGAGTTTGTCTTGTAGACTTCAATATGCTTTTTCCTGATGGTTTTTTGCTTGTGCTTGTTGGTAATTTGTATATGTGTGTGTGTGTGTATATATATATAATTTAAATATATTTCTTTAAATAATATATCAGTAATATATATAATGATACTTACATCCAGTATATATAACAAATATCTATAACTCAATGTTAAATAGACAAATACTTTAGCAGATACTCCAGAGGAATATATGTGTGTGCATGTATTAATATATTTTTAAATATATTTATATATAACATATTTAAATATTCTTGTATATAAATATATTTAAATATACATGTTTATGTTGCATATAATGTAGATTATATATAATATATCTGTGTATATTAAATATACAACATATTTAAATATATTTATATATAAATTCACACACACACTCCTCTATAGAGTATCTGCTAAAGTATCTATTTGCTTAACATTGAGATATAGATATTTTTTATATACTCTGGATGCAAGTATCATTGTGTGTGTTTGTATATATAAATTTAAATATATGTGAATACACAAATATTTAAATATATTTCATATAATATATAAAATATGTGAATATATCTGTATAAATATAGTCACATGAATATATTTAAATATACATAAGTATACAAATATGCATAAGTACACAAATATATACATATATTTAAATATATGTAAGTACGCACACACATATATTCCTCTATGGAGTATCTGTTAAAGTATCTATTTGTCTGCTTAACATTGAGTTATAGGTATTTTTTATGTACTCTGGATGCCAGTATCATTATATATATTATTGATAAATTATTTTCTTCAGTAAGTGTCCTATTTTATTTTCAAAATGGTGTCTTTTGATGATTAGAAATGTTTGGTTTTGATGACATACAATTTATTAACCTCTATAATGGTTGCTGCTTTCTATGCTTCTGCAAATAATTTTTCTCCACCCTGGTCACAGAGATATTCCACTATATTTTCTTGGAAGTTTTTGAGCTTTAGCTTTTACATATAGGCCTCTGATTCATCATGAATTAATGTCGTTGTGGTGTTTCAGCTTCATTTGTTGAAATGACTCTCATTTACCTATTGATTGCCTGGAAGATTTTGTTGAAAATTAATTATATACTTATAGATCTTCAACTGGTACTTTGTTCTCTTTCATCAGTCTGTCTTATTTCACCACCGATTTTGTGACATATATTTTTATATAAATGTGAGACCCTACTGGGATATTGATGATCATATTATTAAATCTGTTAATCTGGGAGGATTGGTGTATGAATTATATTGACTTTTCCTATCCATGGGCATGATGAATCTCTTCAATGAATCAAATATTTTTTCATTTGTCTCAGTGCTGCTTTTTAGTTTGATTGTATAGATCTTGTCTATATAAATTATCTCCAACTATTTTATTTTTTAATGCTATTGTTGTCATACTTTTTAAAATTTTACTGATATTCTTTGCTCTATTAAAACTACAATTAATTTTTATATGATAATTTTGCATTTTACAGCTTTGCTAAATTCACGTATTGTTTTGTTTTTGAGGTAGAGTCTCACTGGCTCTGTCCCCCAGGCTTTAGTGCAGTGGTGCGATCTCTGCTCACTACAACCTCCACCTCCTGGCTTCAAGTGATTTGTGCTCAGCCTCCTGGGCACCTGGAACTACAGGGGCACACCACCAAACCTGGCTAACTTTATATATTTTGTACAGACTCGATTTTGTCATGTTGGTCAGGCTGGTCTCAAACTCCTGACCTCAAGTAATCTGCCTGCCTTGGCCTCTCAAAGTGCTGGGATCACAGGCATGAGCCACCGCACCAGGCCCACATGTTAGTTTTAATAGTCACCTTTTCACAAATTCTTTATAATTTAAAATTACGAAAGCTGTGATTTTTTAAAAAAGTGTTTGTCTTCCTTTTCAAACTTTAGGCCTCTATTTTTGTTGTCGTTGTTGGCTAGGATATCCAAGACTATGTTTTTAAGAGGTAGTAGAAGTTTTAGACCAGGCTGGGCAGCATAGTGAGGCCTTCTCTCTACAAAAATTAAAACAAACAAACAAAAAATAGCCAGGTGTGGTGGCATGCACCTGTCGTCCCAGCTCTCAGGAGGATCACGTGAGCCCAGGAGTTGGAGGCTACAGTGAGCTATGATGACGCTACTGCATTCCAGCCTGGGCAACCCAGCAAGACCCTGTCTCTTAAAAAGGAAAAGAAAAGAAGAAAAACATAACTGACATTGCTTCTGATTTTAGAGAAAAGCCATCTTTTTCCATGGAGTATATTAGCTTTACATTTTTTATGTAGTGTCCTTTATCAGTATGAGGAAGTTTCCTTCCTTTCTCAATATCCTAAGAGATTTTATCATCATTGAACATTACATTTTGTCAAATTCTCTTTTGAATCTATGCATAAAATTATGGTTTTTTCTTTTTTTTTTTTTACTTTTATATCTAGCTGTGGGTATTACACTAACCAATTTTCAAATCTTGGCCCAGGCTTGCAGTCTTAGAATTTACCCTACTTGGTCAGAATCTGTTATCCCTTCTATATATTGCTAGATTTTAGCTAATCATAGTTTGTTGAAATTTTTGCGCATATATTTCTGAAAGGCATTGTTCTATAATTGTCTTTTCAAAGCTTTTTCCTTACAATTCTATTCACTCATAATATGTATTATGTGCATATATAAGGTATATATGAAATATATATTTAGATAATTACTTTGTATTTTCTCTCACTACAATTGCCGCTTCATAGTGCTAGGGATAATTTGTTAATTGCTTTGCTTACAGCCTGGATCATAGTTGGAGGTCAGTAAATACTCTTTAAATAAATGAATGAGAAGGGCAAAGGGAATTCCTACAGATATGAGTATACAGAAAGTCTAAACTGTAGCTCATCCAGATGGGGTCTGGAGCTATAAACCGAATCAGTATGTTCCAGAACACATATAAGCGAACAATTATATCATTGAATTGATTATATTTAGAGGAGTTCTGTAACTCAGTTATACAATTAAGTTAAATAAAAATAGGAAATAATTCAAGACAAATAATAGTTGTATGAGAACTTAAATATAATAACATACTATATGACTAAGTTAATTGCAATATTTATATAGTTATATGAACACTGAATATACAATTAAGCAAAAATTATTACAACTCTTGGATTGTTGAGGGGAGAAAAGCATACATCTTGGGGAAAGAAATAGCATAAGACCTATATCCTTATCCCTCATAGGACAAAGGTAAAATTGAAAAATCAAAAATTAGCATGATAAATATTTAGACACATGCAGAAAATATTAGAAAAATAGAAAGGTATTAAAAGTGATTTTATCCAAAGTGTACCATAGAGTTAGTGTAGGATGAGACATAGGCCTCTTGAAATAATGTTTAATTTTTTTTTTTTTTTTTTTTTTTTGGAGATGGAGTTTCGCTCTGTCACCCAGGCTGGAGTGTAGTGGTGTGATCCTGGCTCACTGCAAACCTCCACCTCCCAGGTTCAAGTGATTCTCTTACCTCAGCCTCCCAAGTAACTGAGATTACAGATGCCCATCATCTTGCCTGGCTAATTTCTGTATTTTTAGTAGAGGCAGGGTCTAACCATGTTTGCCAGGATGGTCTCAAACTCCTGACCTCAAGTGATCCACCTGCCTCAGCCTCTCTAAGTGCTGGGATTACAGGTGTGAGCCACAGTGCCCAGCCAGTATTCAATTTTTAAACTTCATTTATGTATTACTTTAATAAAAATATAAATTAAAGGTAAATTTAACTGGATAAGAGAGCTTATGTATAACAAATACATAAGACTGGTGTAGTTTTTAAAAGCTCAGCAGGTTTCTCAAGACTACAAGATTACTAATCAGCTCATATATTTTTCACTATCATTATATTACTCATAAATAATCTCTGTGAAGATAATTACATAAATATGGATGGTCATGTGAATGAAAGTTCCCTGGCCACGCTTATTCTCAAGTGAATTTTAAAGATGAAAGGTCTTTGAAAATGTGAATTTACACTTTTGGAGAAAAAATAATTCATTGATGAAAATTTCAGTAGACAGAGCAGAAAAATAAAAGTTGCTGTCATTTTTTTCCAGGATGTTTCCTCCTTGCATTTCAACAAACGCTAAATACAAAAAAAAATTAAATAAAAGGGGCCAGGTGCAGTGGCTCATGCCTGTATTCCCAGCACTTTGGGAGGCCAAGGTGGGCAGATCACAAGGTTAGGGGTTTGAGACCAGCCTGACCAACATGGTGAAACCCCATCTCTAATAAAAATACAAAAAAAAAAAAAAAAGCCAGATGTGGTGGTGGCGTGCATCTGTAATTCTAGCTACTCTGGAGGCTGAGGCAGGAGAATCGCTTGAAACCAGAAGGCGGAGGTTGCAGTGAGCCGAGATCATGCCACTGCACTCCAGCCTGGGTGACTGACAAAAGCAAAACTCTGTCAAAAAACAAAATAAAATAAAAGAAGAAAGAAAGAAAAGGAAGGAAGGAAGAGGAAAAGAAAGAAGGGAGAGAGGGAGGGATGGAAGAAGAAAAAAACGACAACATAAAACACAAGGGAAAACATTTCTATATAACCTTCTTAGGTCATGCCTTGTCACTGTTAAGTTTCTCACACATGTGTACTTGTATTGTGCTGTTCTTCACTTTGCATTGCCCTTGAATCCATAGGCTGGACATTGCTATTTCTAAAAATTATAAAGGTCAATTAAACAAGAAGCTTTGACAGTTTTCGCACTGTTTCGTGGGTATAACTCAGACTTCAGCTTGCAAACTGAAAAACTGAAATTTTCTCTTGGTTAGATTTGCACTAGATATACAAGAACACAGATTTATCAATTCAAAACAATTCGTGGCTGGTCTGTTTCTCTTTCACCCTGAATAGTGCAAAACCAATAGAACTAAATGAAATACAGTTCTTTACTGCTCTCTTAGCTTAAATTATTCTTTGCACTGGGAAATTGTTTAAGCGGCTATTTGTGAGGGGACTTTAATTTTGGCATCTTTATTGCCTTTCCAAAGAAAGTTCATTTAAATATGTGCATACACTAGCTGCTTTTTAAATGTTTTCAATGACTTAGTCTGCATATATAAATGCACACTACTGTTTTTTAAATGCCTTAGTAATTTAGACTGTACACGCAGTACAATGAAGTACTAATGTAGAAATCCATTTTCTTGTGATACATAGAACATTTTAATATTCCAGAAATTATACTGTATAATCTTGCTAGAGTATACAGCTCAGATTTCAATTCATATTATTGCTATAGCCTGTTTCAGATAAATTAAAATTTTCAGTGTAATAGTTCACATGATAAATGTTCACATTAAAAATCTGATGGTTGGTACAAAGCCCAGTAGCACAATTACTATAGGCTGCTTTCTGCAAGCTGTAACAAATCTACTTAGTTTATTTCCTGACGTTCTATGCAAATTTTTGAAACAGTTATGTCATTTCATTTAGTATCACATCTTATTTCATAAGTGATTTGAAGTAGCACATAAATGGCATGCATATAGTTTAGCCAATGTGTACACATACATATACATACACATGTATATATACTGAAGGTTTATGGAATCAAGATTCAACCAACTCAGTGTCCTGGGCAGCCCTTTACAGTCTTCACTCTTCAAGATCCACGATGGTGGCATGCTCCTTCCAGGTAGCAAGGTGGATGAAGAGATAAAGAAACTGGCTAACAGGTGCATGCCAGCTGTCCTTTAAGGAAAGTATCTGGAGATCATCACAGGACCCGCAGGGTTATATGATATTAGCCAGAACCTAGTAGTGTGATCATACTACATTTTTCTGGAAAATGGATTTCATTCTGGGCAGCCATGTAACCAGCTAAGAATTGTAAATCAGAAACAAAGGACAGATATAGGGGTTAAACATTAGTCTCTACCACGTGCAGTGATAACATATTGTGAAGGAATGGTCACAAAGTGAAATTGGCCATGGGATGCTGTGGCCCTGCACATTTTCTAGACATAGACTGAAAATATAAGCTTCTTATTGACCAGAGAGAAAAGAAAAAAATTGTGATGAGGTTGAACACTCATCGCTGTAACCAATAACCAGGTTAGTAGAAACATAACTTATATTAGTTGAGAATCTGATAAAATTTTCTATTGATATACTTTCAATATTCCCCCAAGTAGGTACAATAGGTAATTTTAATATTTCATGTTTTAAAATAATGTTTCTCAATACATGCCAATGTGAAATTCACTCATTGCAACAATGGAGGAATGCAAAGTTAGACAGCTAATGTATACCCAGATATAAGATGGTATAGCTTGATCTAGTGTTGTGTTTATTATAGAGAAAGGGTTTTTCTCTGGTGGTGAGAGAGAGAGAATTGGGAGAAAAATTTAATTATAGAACAATATATTGGGCTTTAAGGTAATAGATGTTAATCTTGTTGCTATACCAAAATCACCTGCAAGGCCCTGGATAATGACACACATCCTTACCATACCGCCACCCGCTATGCTCTCCTACTAAGTTGGAAGGTCTCAGGCATGACCCTGCTATCTGTATTTTTCTAAAGATACCCTGATTATTTTGATACATAACTGGTTGAGAACCATTGTTATAAGATGTGAGAATTATTGGCTCCTTGTTATAAGGAGAGAGACCAACTCCTTCCTTGAAAGCTACACACTAACAAAACTCAACCACGATGAAATTAAAACAACAACAACAACAACAACAAAAACAGACTAGCTAATCCTGTAAACCAGAAGGAACTTGAATTTACAATTACAAAGTTCCCAAAATGAAAAATCTCCAGGCGGCAAGGCACAGTGGCCCACGCCTGTAATCCAAGCACTTTGGGAGTCCAAAGCAGACGGATCATGAGGTCAAGAGATCGAGACCATCCTGGCCAATGTGGTGAAACCCTGTCTCTACTAAAAGTACAAAAATTAACTGGGTGTGGTGATGCATACCTGTAGTCCTAGCTACTCAGGAGGCTGAGGCAGGAGAGTCACTTTAACTAGGGAGGTGGAGGTTGCAGTGAGCCAGGATTGTACCACTGTACTCCAGCTTGGGCAGCAGAGCAAGACTTTGTCTCAAAAAAAAAAAAAAAAAAAAAAATTCTGGAAAATTTTTTTTTTTTTTTTGAGACGGAGTCTTGCTCTGTCACCCAGGCTGGAGTGCAGTGGCCGGATCTCAGCTCACTGCAAGCTCCGTCTCCCGGGTTCACGCCATTCTCCTGCCTCAGCCTCCCGAGTAGCTGGGACTGCAGGCGCCCGCCATCTCGCCCGGCTAGTTTTTTGTATTTTAGTAGAGACGGGGTTTCACCGTGTTAGCCAGGATGGTCTCGATCTCCTGACCTCGTGATCCGCCCGTCTCGGCCTCCCAAAGTGCTGCGATTACAGGCTTGAGCCACCGCGCCCGGCCAAATTCTGGAAAATTCTACCAAACATTTAAAGAAGATCTTTCTTCCTTTCCTTGCCCTCAGCTTCTTCAAATGATAACTCTCTCATATTTCATTTCCTCAGATTTCTACCTTTATTTAATCTGGGCTTATGAATCTGTGGTTAATAAGATGGTTAACTTGTGTTGCACTGAGTTCCTGCTTCTCTGAGGAGCCTCTTAAGAACCAGTTACATGTGCAGGGGCAAAATACTGTTAACATGGGACAGAGAGGAGGGGGAGGTCTCCAGACATCACAAATTGCTTCCCTCACAGCAACTGGGTAGGTGTTCTTTGATATTGTGTGCTATTTGAACAAACAATGGAGGATAAAAATGTTTGAAAGCCAAGGCGTTGATAGATTCTTTTTAGATTTTTTTTTTTTTTTTTTTTTTTTTTTTTTTTTTTTTTTTTTTTTTTTGTGAGCGGGAGCCTTGCTCCTGTTGCCCAGGCTGGAGTGCAGTGGTGAGATCTTGGCTCACTGCAACCTCTGCCTCCTGGGTTCAAGTGATTCTCCTGCCTCAGCCTCCCGAGTAGCTAAGATTACAGGTGCCCACCACCACACCCAGTTAATTTTTGTAGTTTAGTAGAGACGGGGTTTCACCATGTTGATCAGGCTGGTCTCAAACTCCTGACAGTAACTGATCTGACCACTTCGACCTCCCAGAGTGCTGATACATTATTCTAGTTCACCTTAATATCCAAGCAAGGAACTCCCTCTTTTGTGAAAAGACTGTTTGCAATAAGTTGATTTATTGGAAAAAACTGAACAGGAATAGCAAGGAGGACTCTTTTATTTTTCAGATTATATTAAGTAAAAGGAGAATGATTATGGTAAAATAAATGAAACACTATGTGGTACGATTCTTAGAACAGGATTCTATTCCATTCAAAATGGTCAATCCAAAGTATAACATATTATTACCACATACCATGCTGAGGTATAAATAAAACTATACACAACTGCTGGGCTCAAAACTGATGTTCAAGCCCCTTAATTCCATTGCTACATAATTTATTGGTTACGTTTTGCAAAATGAAGAGAAATAGTAAGATCATTTCAAAAATGAAAAGTTGGCTTGTTATTTTGTGATGTTTTTTAAAAAAAGGAAAGGAATAACGCGTGCATGATTTTTATATATTAAGTAAAAAATAACACAACATTTTCTTACTAAAGAAACTAACATTTTCTTACTGAAATATATTTCATGCCCTTAAGCAACTGGTAATACACAAAGTTACTGAGAATGGTTTCTAGAACCAAACTACCTAGATTCAGATCTCAGGTCTGCTCGCTACTCAATTGTGTAGTATTGAGGAAAATGCTTTGTTCTCTGCTCATTAGTTTTTTCATCTGTAAAATGAGTATTAAGCAGAACTACTTCATAAGATTGTTATGAAGATTGAATAAGATACATAAAATTCTTATAAGCATGACTAACAACTGAAAATTATATGTCTCAGTCATAAATTATTGGTATTTTTTCATTTTTATGATACAAGTCCCTTAACCATTAATGAATTAAGAACAAATTTGTTACAGTGAACATATATGTTAAAGGAAAATATCAGGTGTGAAAAGAGGTGATTTCAGGAATTAATAGATTATTATTTCTGAGTATTTTGTTTGCATTGCCAGTATTCTATAAACAAATTAACCCTGAACTTTATAAATAATGAAATATAATTTCTTTACAGTGGATGTTAAAATACTGTATGCACAAAGTTTTGCCCAGTTCTATGAAATACCATTGATAATCGCCAGCAATAAAATCCCAATCCCTTTCATTCACAATTTTCACCATTTTTGTCAATTTAAGAATCAAGAATTCTGTGATAAAGTAAGCTGGACACACAGATTTTAAAACATAATTGGATTAATTGACATTTTTCTCTCCCTATTTTATTAGAAACATTATGTATTTAGCTTTTCAAATATATACAGTTTTTGCACTCTAAACTTCATATTTCCAGAGGGCCAGTATTAGATTTTATACTGTTTGGAAGCTACCTCTCTATTTTGAACTAGAACCATACCAAAGCTTAAACAATATGTATTCAGTTAACGAAGAAGGGAATTAGTTTTGCATTTCCAAAAGCATTATTGAAAATAAATTCTCCACTATAATTTATCACATGTACTTGTGACGATGATGATGAAATGAAATCCACTGGTAGAAGTGGATTTGGTTGAATGAATCTGCTGTCAAAACTCCTTCTATACCACTGTATCAACAAATATTTTCCAGATTCAGACAGTATGTTTTTGGTGGCCATGAAAAGAAGTATTAATCTGCACAAGCAAAGTCTTAAGACACGAGTAGTTGAAAGAACACGGGGCCTGTGATCAATCAGTGTGTAGTCTACCTCTTGCTCTGATGTGTGCCAGATATTTCAGAAGACAAATATTTTTTGTTTATGTCTTTTTCTGAATCTATTAAAAATATCTTGTGTTTTCCCCTTTATTTTGTTTATGGTTATTTATATTACTTGATATTCAAGTGAATTCCTTGCACTCTGACATGAACATGATCATGACATACTGTCTTATGTGCAGAACTTTATTGGCTGATTTAGTACAGAATTTTGTGCCTCTGTTCATGAGAAATATTGGTCTATCATTTTCTTGTCATGTGTTTTTCTGCTTTTGGTGTTAGAGTAATATTGACATCATAAAATACACATGGGAGTGCTCCCTCTTCCTCTGTTTTATGGAAGAGTACATGTTGGATTACTATTATTACTTCTTTATATGTGTCATAGAATTGATCAGCTAAATTTTGCCCTAGCATCTTCTTTGTGACGAGACTGTTAATTATGGTTTCTATGCATGTAATAGTTGTAGGGCTATTCACCTTTATTTTTTTCCTCAAGTTGGATTTGGTAATTTGTTTTTGGAGGAATTGATATATTTCACCAAAGTTGTCAAGTTTAGTGTTATAAACTTGCTCATAATAATCCTTTATTATCTTCTTAAAGTCTATACAACATGTAGTGATACCTTGTCTTTCATTTTTTATATTGGGAATCTTTGTCTTATTTTTATTTATTCATCAGTACAGATGACATTTTATCAGTTTTATTGATATGTTCAACTAAACAGCTTTTGGTTGAACTGCTGTTTTTCACAATTGTTCATTTTGTCTTTAATAGATATCGCCTCTTACCTCTATTATTTTCCTCCTCTACTTACTTTGTGATAAATTTGCTTTTATTTTTCTAGCTTCTTATGATAGAAACTTAATTAATTTTAGATCTTGTTTTGTTAAATGTAAGCACTTATAGCCTGTATGTTACCTGAACTGCTTTACTTGGAGCCCATAAATTTTGATATGCTGAGTTTTCATTTTCACAGAGGTCATACTATATTCTAATTACTGTTGTTATTTCTTCTTTGACTCAATGGTTGCTTACAAACATGTTGTTTGATTTCAAATATTTGGGTGATTTTTCAGATACGTAATTTGATACTGATTTCTATTTTAATTCTGTTGTGCTTAGAAAGCATGCTCTGTATGATTTTAATTCTTTTAAATTTATTGATACCTGTTTTATGGCCTTTTATATGGTCCATCTCGTGACTATTTCACATGTCCTTAAAAACAATGCATATTCTGGTCTTGTCTGGCGTATTGTTATATAAATGTTAACTAGACCGGTCTGCTTGATCATGGGTTCATGTATTCCATACATTTACTCTGTGTTTTATCACTAACTGAAAGAAGGGTGGTATACTTCCAACTAACCTTGCAGATTTGTTTATTTCTCCTTTTGATTCTGTCAGTGTTTGTTTGTTGTAATTACATGGATAAACACTGAAGTTTTTTTTTGTTGTTGTTTGTTTGTTTTTGTTTTTGTTTTTTTTTTGGAGACAGAGTGTCACTCTGTCACCCAGGCTAGAGTGAAGTGGCACAGTCTTGGCTCACTGCAGCCTCTGCCTCCCAGGTTGCAGTGATTCTCCTGCCTCAGCCTCCCAAGTAGCTGGGATTACAGGCATGTACCACCACGCCTGGGCAATTTTTGTATTTTTAGTAGAGATGATGTTTCACCATGTTGGCCAGGCTGGTCTTGATCTCCTAACCTCAGGTCATCCACCCGCCTTGGCCTCCCAAAGTGCTAGGATTACAGGTGTGAGCCACTGTGCCCGGCCTTTTTTTTTTTTTTTAAATTGAATGACCCTTTATTACTTCTAAATGGTCCTCTTTGTTCTTGGAAGTATTCGATACCATGAGTTCTACTTATTCTGTCTATTCTGGTGGAATTCCAGCACCTATTAACCCTAAGTGATTCGTATGAATTATTCCCCTCAGCTGTTCAGTAGCTCTTTTGTTTCATTTTTGCTCATTTTTTATTTATTTTAAAAGTGTTTGGAATTTTACTTTACACACTATTTCTCTCTTAGATAAAATCCCATTTTACTCTTTCTCTTAAATCCCAATTTTCTCTTCCTCTTACACTTTTATGTAGTCTTTACCATAGAAGTGTAATGTCCATATATATTATAAAGTTTAAAGTAATTTAATATATTTATCATTCTTTTGAATATTATATAGAATTTAAAACTGTTTTAATCATTTCCTCTGTTCATTTACATGTAGTTAGTTGTTTTGTCACATTTTGATACATTACATCAAAATTTGGCATTATTGTTATCATGATGTTTTTAATATTTACCATCAAGATTTTTTGTAATATCTTCGGTTTTTCTTCTAGGATCATTTGACTTCTTTCTAAAGAGCATTCCTTAGCAATTTCTTAATAGAGTCTTTTGGTGGCAAAATCTTTCACAAGATCTGCTGAAGGCACATTAGCCAAATGCCTTACCTCTAAATAGCTCTCCTTACAGATACATCCTATGTTTCATTCTCTATTATTTTCATTATAACCTCATTGAAAAATGGGTTATGGCCAGGTGCGGTGGCTCACACCTGTAATCCCAACATAACAGGAGGCCAGGGTGAGTGGATCACTTGAGTTCAGGAGTTCGAGACCAGCCTGGCTTCCATGGTGAAACACTATCTTTACTAAAAATACAAAAAAAAAAAAAAAATCGCCAGGCCTGTTGCCAGGCACCTGTAATCCCAGCTATTTGGGAGGCTGAGGCAGGAGAATCACTTGAACCTGGGAGGTGGAAGTTGTAGCTAGCCGAGATTACACCACTGCACTCCAGCCTGGGTGACAGAGTGAGACTCTGTCTCAAAAATATAAAATAAAATAAAATAAAAATGGTTATCATTAATATTATGGAACAAAAAGCAACACAAGAGTTGAGGGAAGAAATGATATTTCCAAATGAGTAAAATTTTAACAGATTTTGTGGTATGTATTAAAACATTATTTTTGACCTCTGCTACTATGAAATTTGTATGTGTATATATTCAGGTGTGTATATTTGAGAAATAGCTTATAGATAATTGAACTTCGAAACACTACTCCAGTCTCTGTCCTTAATGTCAAAGATATGTCTGTTCTCTTAAATACTGCCTGGCTTTAACAATTAAAGATTGTTTTAATAATTTAAGAGTCTCACATTTCATTATGCTAAGAAATTCCAAAACTCTAGATCATCCTCACAGTATATTGTTTTGATGTCTTTTCCTGAATACCTGTAAAAATAAATGGAAGTTTGACATTCACAACAAGCCTGATCTACTTGTAGTGTAGTGTGATGCATGCGATGACATCTGGTATTATTTGGTAGATTGAAGCGTGTGTGTGTGTGCGTGTGTGTGTCTTAGAGAAATGGAGAGAAATGGATATAGTAAAAGGAACATTGGCATAAAAGTTAGAGTATCTGAATGGTTTTATTCTTTGCTTATCTGCTATTATGTGATCACAAAATCGAAGGCATAGTTGTGTCTCTTAATTTTAGTAACTCTGATTTTTATAATAGAAGTTTTTTTTTTTTTTTTTTTTTTTGTCATGTTTGAGTTTATGTAACATACAACTGCAGAAGTAAATACTTGGGATTTACACCTGCTGTTTAATTCAGATAAAGGTCTTGATCTGGTCTTTCTTCTTTTTGTCCTTTGTTATTTCCATTAATTTTTCTGGTCTGCTCCAGGAGTCATTATAAATATAGGGAACTCTCAACCTCCACTGACCAGAAGACTCACTGAGTAGGAGCTGTTAGTACACTAGAATATTTAGCAACGTAGATAGTTGTGTGATCAAATTATTTCAGGTAGAAGATTTTCATTCCATGTCACTCCTGCTACCAATGTTTCTGCAAATGTTAAAAGGATGTATATTCTTTCTTTACTAATTAGATTCTTACAACAAACTTCTTTATATGACCTACTACAAGTTATTAAATGTTTTATGCAAATTATTAATATCAGGAATGAAGTAGGGAACACCACTACAGATACTATGGACATTAAAAGGATAATAAAAGAATTATATGAACAACTGTATGTTCACAATTTGCTAATCTAGATGGAATGTTTGTTATATAGGTAACTTGCATGTCATGGGAGTTTGGTGTACTGATTATTTTGTCACCCAGATAATCAACATAGTACGTGATAGGTAGCTTTTTGATTTGCAGTCTCCTCCCATCCTCCACTCTCAAGCCCTGGTGTCTGTTGTTCCTTTCTTAGTGTCACTGTGTCCTCAAAGTTTAGCTCCCATTGATAAATGAGAACACACAGTGTTGGCTTTCTGTTCCTGTGTTATTTTACTTAGGATAATGGCCTCCAGCTCCATTCATGTTACAGCAAAGGATATAATCTCATTCTATTTTGTGGCTTCATAGTATTCCATGGTGAATATATATCACATTTTCCTTATCCAGTCTAATGTTGATGGGCATTTAGGTCATTCCATGTCTTAGCTATTCTGGATAGTGCTGTGATGATCATGCATGTGCATATTTCTTTATGGTAGAATGATTTATATTCCTTTGATAACCTTTTGATAATGAATATGAACTGAGAGTTACTAAGCATATACTTCACGTGGTTCATGCTGCTTAGTCTATTACATGTTACCTAATTTTAATCCTTATAACTCTGAAAGGTAGACAAGTGTTATTCTTATTTCCATTACTTAGGTAAATCGTATTTGCATGTGATGATCAAAATATCTCTTCCAAAAACAAAAACTTTATGGGCTATTTTAAGTCTATTTCTTATTTAGGATTAAATAGATACTAGATGCTAAGCCCTGGGTGTGCAGCAATATGGAAACAGTATACATTCTCTAGGACTTTGAGAGAGGCAAACAATTTAAGCCGGGAATTAAAGTATGATAAATGCTGTGATATGGGAAGTGTGAGGTGTTGTGGAAATGTGTAGCATTTCGGTTAGTAGAACCTAACTTAGATCAAATGATAAAGGGAACCCTAAGAAAAAAGACTTAAAGTTCGAATGATAATTCCGGTATTGGAAGATAAGTATTCCAGGTAAGAAAGAGCATGGTGTGAGATGATATTGTGGTTTGCATTTGCATTCCCCTGATGATTCGTGATGTTGAGCATCTTTTCATATATACATTGTCCACTTGTATGTCTTCTTTGGAGAAATGTCTTTTGCCAGTTTTTAAATCAGGTTATCTGGGTTTTTGTGCTATAGAGTTGTAAGAGTATATATATATTTATTAATATATAATATATGTATTATATATAAATCTATACTATATAATATAAATATGTATTATATTATATATTATATGGTAGATATATTTACTATATGTTATCTATATAGTATATATAAAATTATATGTACTATATGTTGTATGAATTATTCCCTCAGCTTTTCAGTATTATATATAATATTCATATATATAGTATATAATATGTAAATATTATATAGGATATGTACCATATAATATATAATATAGTGTGTATATAGTATATAGTATATATAGTATACTAGGTAAATCGTATTTGCATGTGATGATCAAAATATCTCTTCCAAAAACAAAAACTTTATAGGCTATTTTAAGTCTATTTCTTATTTAGGATTAAATAGATATTAGATGCTAAGTATATATAGTATATATACACTAATACATAGTGTATATATATGTATTAGTATATATAGTATATATAAAATATATATGTATAATGTATATTATACGTTATATATAATATAATATATAACACATAGTATATTTATATATAGTATATATACTATATAGTATATATGATATATATAAATATTTTTGTATTTTAAATATACATTTTAAATTTAATTATTATATAATATATAATATACAACATGTAACACTAATATATAATTATGTATTATATTTTGCTTTATGTATTATATAGTATATACATAAAATACTATATGTACCATATATACACAAACACAGTATACTATATATACTATATAGTATATAATATATAATACATAATTATATATTAATAATGTTACATGTTGTATATTATCTATTATATAATTATATATTTTACATTTAAATATATTTTATATATATATTTATAAATATATATTATAAATGAAAATATAAATAAAACATTTATAAATATATACTATATACTATATTATATATAATTATATGTTAATAATGTTACATATTATATATTATATAATAATTATGTAGAATTATATATTATATATTTTACATTTAAATATATTTATATATAAGTTACATATATTATATCCTATATAGTATATATACTATAAATATATAATACATAATTATATGTTAATGCTGCATATTATATATTACATAATATATTTTATAATAATTATATATCATATTATATAATAATTATACATAATTATATATTATATATTTTACATTTAAATATATTTTATAAGTTATGTAATATATTAATTATATATTGTATATTATGTATCATTTCATAATATATAGTACATATAGTATATTATATATTATATGTAGTATATATTATATATAGCATATATAATTTTATTCTTTTTATATTTTAATGCTTCCTTTTTTTCTTTTCTTGCCTAATTGCTCAGACTAGTATTACTGGTACTATTTTGAATAGAAGTGCCAAGACTGGGCATTAATTCTTTACTCTTTATGCTGGAGAAAGATCTGAAAAATTTTCGCTGTTGAGTGTAATGTTGTGTTTGAGCTTTTTACATATGACCTTTATTATGTTGATGTAAATTCCTTCTATATATAATTTAAGAGATTTTATTATGAAATGGTGTTGAATTTTGTCAAATAGTTTTTCTTCATCTATTTAAATGATCATAAGATTTTTATTCTTCATTCTGTTAATGTGGGGTATCACATTATTAATTTCCTGATGTTAAACTATTCTTGCGTATCAGGTGTAATCTTACATGGTAATGATGAATGATCCTCTTAAAGTGCTGTTGAATTTGGTTTGCTAATATTTGGTTGAGGATTTTTGCATCCATATTTATTAGGGATATTGGCTGTAGTTTTCTTCTTTTGTAGTGTTTTTGCATGACTTTTGTATTGAGGTAATGCTGGATTAATAAAATGAATTAGGAAATGTTCACTTCTCTTCAGTTTTTTTAGAAGACTTTGAGAAGGATTAATGGCAATTCTTCTCTGAATATTTAGTAGAATTCACCCTTGAAACCATCTGGTTCTAGACTTTATTGGGAGGGTTGTTACCATTTCAGTCTCATTACTCATTATTAGTCTGTTCAGATTTTCTGTTTCTTATGATTCAGTCTTAGTAGGCTGTAGGAATCTCTAGGAATGTATCCATTTATCCAAGTTATTCGATTTTTGGTGTATAATTGTTCATAGTAGTCTCGGTGATCCTGTATGTTTATATGACATCAGTTGTAATAACTCCTCCTTTAATTTCTAAGTTTATTTATCTGAGGCTTCTCCTTTTTGATTTGTTTGTCTAGCTAAGTGTCAGTTTTGTTTATCTTTTCAAAAACTGAAGTATGTATTTTATTGACATTTTCAATGGTTTATTCTCTATATTATTTATTTATGTTCTTTATAATTATTTTTATTCTGCTAACTTTGGGCTTAGTTCTTTTTCTTCTAGTTTTCTGGCAAATATAGTTAGGATGTTTATTTAAGGTATTTCTTTTCTTAATGTAGGTATTTATCACTGTATACTTCCCTCTTAGTACTGCTTTTGCTGCATCTCACAAGTTTTGCTATGTTGTGTTTTCATTTCATAAAATGTGAACAATTAACCTAACCAAAAAAATTTTGTCAAAGATAGAGTCCATGGTTGAAACTTATTTTCAATGGCTTCGTAATGGAAAGTTCACCTAATTAGGCAGGCTCAAACAGTTCAGGAACAGCGTAGTACACAAAATTGCCGGAAGCCTTCATAACACCAGTTTCCTGTCCAGTGGCTTCAATGTGGCATTCCATTCATCTTCATTTTCTACTCGCTTCCCTCTTGACCATCTATTGTCTAAAATGTGAAACTTATCCATGAGGTACATGCTTCTGTATGAGGTTTTATCACCAGCCATTTCCAGATGCCAGAAAACCTTATAATAAATACCTGAACTTCATTCCCTACCTCTTGACCCACATCAACCCTCATCCACCAGGTAACTTGCCTCCAGAGGTTCATGCGGGGGAGTTACCACCATTGAAGTAAAGCAAGGAATGATGTTATCAGCTCCTCTACCTGGAAGAAGGTGAAGACAAGAAGAAAGAAAATGTCAGATCCTGTAGTGTCAGAGAAAAAAATGTGAAGCTGATATCCCAAGTTGAATTTCTAAACAACTTTTTCTATTGAAATATTGTTACTCATGACAGTTAAATTCTATTGTAATATTGGAGTAGTATAATAATAATACCTTCAATATACATTCTAAACAACCTTATTCCAAAGCACTTTATTTCACTCATTCATTTATTTGACTAATATTTACTAATCACATACTAAGAGCCATGCACTGTTCTAGGCACCAGTGAGATACACACACACACACACACACACACACACACACACACACAAAATACTCCCTTAAATTAGCTTAACTTCTCTAGGATTTTGCTCTTTTTATCTCTTTTGAGTGAAGGAAACTAAAGTTTATCAAATGTTGGTATGATCCAAGTCATATTACTGATAAATATCAGCACTAGAGGTCAAACTCAGGTCTTCAAAGGCATTGCTTTTTCTCATGTTTTATGAACAAATCTCTATGGTTGACATTGCATTGTACAAAAATTGCTTCTAAAAATTCCAAATTATAGACAAATAAATATGCGTTTTAGAGAAAAATCTGTTGTAGAGTCAGTTATTAGTTACATATTTGCAGTCGTGCTTCTAATGAGGTGTCTTACGTATCGTGGCTTCTGAAAAATATTGGAGTGAATGGATGCTAATGGAATGTATTTCCAAATGCCACATAATACATGACCTCTTAGTTCCTTAAAGATTTTATTTCAGGATGAAAAAATAGAAGGCTTCACATTGGCTCTCAGATATAATTTACATCCTTGAACACAGTTTACAAGGAATGCTGCATTTGGGGAGACAGAGGGGTACTTTCCTAGATCAATAAAGTGATGTGCTTTTTTTTTTAGCATTTGTAAATAATCATAGTCATGAATAAGCTTCTATAGTTAGAGCTCTGGAGCCGAGTCGGGGAGAGAGAGAGATGGGGTTCAGGTACCTGAAATTCCTGAGAGCAATATGTTCCCTTATAGATTAAAATGAATCCACTCTTCCTGCTTTTTGACCTCACTGAATGTGTTAGGAGTGTTTGCTCATTCTTGTTTTGTTTTGTTTTTTGTTTTAGGTTTCTGCCCACTTGGCTATTGGGAATGTCAGAATGGAAAATGCTATAGGCTGGAACAAAGCTGTAACTTCGTAGATGACTGTGGAGATAATACTGATGAAAATGAGTGTGGTAGCTCCTGCACTTTTGAAAAAGGCTGGTGTGGCTGGCACAACTCCCTGGCTGACAACTTTGATTGGGTTTTAGGGGTTGGTTCTCATCAAAGCTTAAGACCTCCCAAAGACCACACACTTGGAAATGAAAATGGTAGGTTATTAGATTGTAATTGCTTTCACATGATATTCACAATGTACATCAAAATGTCTTTTCCGACAGCAACTGGGGAGCACTGGAGAGACCACCACGATGATACTGCAAGGCGATCAAACATGTAGTGAGTGTATGTTTTTTCTTAGGACTGCCATAAGAAAGGGCCACAGAGTGGATGGCTTAGACAACAGACATTTATTGTCTCAAATTCTGCAGGCTGGAAGTCCAAGATCAAGATATTGGCAACGGTGGTTCCTTGTGAGGGTTGTGAGGGAGAATTATCTCTTCCATGTCCCCTCCTAGATTCTGGTAGTTTCATTAGTTCCTTGGCTTGTGGATGGTGGTTTCCCCTAAGTCTTCACATCCTCTTCTCTGTGAGCATGTCTGATTCTTGGTCTGAATTCCCTGTTTTATTAGGACCCAGTCATATTGGATAGTGTCCATCCTAATAGCCTCATTGTAACGTAATCATCCGCAAAAACCCTATTTCCAAATAAGGTCACATTCATAAGAACTGGGGGTTAGAACTCTGGCATATTTTTGGGAAGGGGGGAACACAATTCAAACCATAACAGTGTTTAGCCAGAATCCAGTATTAATCATTAATTCAGTCATTGAAGTTAGATGAGAATGTGTGCTGCCATCAAACATCTTTCCTAAATGGCATCCACTTGTAATCAATAACCCTGAATGCTGCCACTCATATGATCATCAGCAAGTCATGTAACTTTTTGGATTCTCAGATTCCTCATCTGTCATTTTGAGATAATAAAATTAGACCTTTGTGCCTCACAGAGATGGTGGAGATGATGTATATGAAGGGATAAGAGTTTGAAACCTATAGAGATGGCATGAAAATTTAACTGTAATGGCATGAAAATTTAACTGTAAAACCACATATGTTAAGGGTATTGGGCATGGCTCATTTTTATAGTGAGTAGCTGAGATCAAGTCTCAGCTTCCTTGGTGAAGGAATAAAGGACAGTAGCAGAATGAAGAAGGGACCCTGAATCCCTGGATGCTACGTAATAGGCAAAGAAGTCTAAATACTGAAATTCCATAGGCCTACTAAAAAAAAAAAAAAAAAAAAAAAACCAAGCCACGGAGAGCAAGACCAAAGTGTCATTCAAACACTCAGCTCTCCATACATGAAATGTTTTGGATATGTCAATGTGCAAAAACAAAACTCAATACCTTTCTTCCCATGTTAGTTACTAAAATTCTCAGTATTTACACACTCAACAGATGACTGAATTTTTAAAAGCACATTTTATCACTCTTTTCTTTTAGATTTCATAGGTAGTCTTTACATTATTTTACAATCACTTGATATTTGGGAAATCAATAAAATAATTTTTGTAACTATCTTGTTGATTCAACGGTGTAAATATCCCATCAGATCAGTTAATCTGCATACTGTGAAGCATGTGCTAAAAGCACAGACAGTTGGAAATTGTTCTGTCAGTAAGCTAGATGCAAGGCTATTCGGTTTTCCTTCTGTTCCAGATGAAAATACTTTGGCAGCTCAGATCATATGAATTGTAATTAAAGACCCTAACTATGATGGAAATGCAAAAATAATCCCATCATTGTTATTTTGGTCTCCTCTGAATTCTGTCCTTGTTCCTAGGGCACTTCATGTATCTGGAGGCCACTCCAGTGGGCCTTCGGGGTGACAAAGCACACATCAGGAGTACCATGTGGCGAGAATCCAGTGCAGCCTGTACCATGAGCTTCTGGTATTTCATATCTGCAAAGGCCACAGGATCCATTCAGATTCTCATCAAGGTAGGAACATGGCCTGTGATGCCTCTGAACTTATTGTGTTCTGTTTTAGAGACAGGGTCTTGCTCTGTCACCCAGGCTGCAGTGCAGTGGTGCAGTCATGGCTCACTGCAGCCTCCAACTCCTGGACTCAAGCGATCCTCCTGCCTCCGACTCCCTAATAGCTGGGACTACAGGCACGCACCGCCATGCCTGGCTAATTTTGTATTCTTTGTAGAGATCAGGTCTCACTATGTTGCCCAGGCTTGTCTCAATTCCTGGGCTCAAGCAGTTCTCCCACTTCAACCTCTCGAAGTGCTGGGACTACATGCATGAGCCACCACACCTGGCCCCCTCTCTCTAGGTGTCATGTGGCCTGAGGGAGTTGACTTGGCTAGAGAAGTCCCCCTGTTTTTCAAAGGTGCCATTTCCTGTGGCTGAAATAATCTATGGGGTTTGGTAAGCTGGGGCATGAGAACCAGCTTTGAGTTCAACATCATATCCCGTGATGATGACTGAATCCTAGAGACTCCTTATATAATAATAATTAAGACACGTACATTTCTTCTTCCTATTTCGTTGTTTCCTTCCCTATCCTTTCCAATAAAAGAAAATAGATTATTTGTATATCTGAAAGAAGAGCGGCTATCTATTTTTCCTCACATATTAGTGATCATTAAGGGAACTAATAATAGACATTCTGGTTCAAACCACACTGTGCAAAGGACTGAACTACTCAGGAGAATGATCAAGGTATGATTACACGGAACTGCTTATTAACTGTGACACGGTAATGCATTTTCTTCCTGAGGATTAATTGGATGTTTCTGTCAGAGCTTTAATTTAGTATAACAAAGTGACAGTTTCAGAGAACAAAATAACATAGTAAATATTAATATTAATGAGACTTGGTCAAACGCCTTTACTCTTTACTGAGTTAAAACAGCAGCTGAAAGGAGATACATGTGTGTGTGTGCAGGTATGTGTGTATTTATTTGAAGAATCTAGGTGGAATTCTTTCCTAGAAAGCTTACTTTAAAGCATGCCGTGCCATTGCTCTTTTTTTTTTTCCTCACACATGAGCTTGGGTAAGTGCCCTGGCACTGAGAGAAAATGTCTGAGCTGAATACCAAAGAGCTTTTACCTCTGAACAGTTTATGTCTGCAGAGTCTATGTTTCATTGGAAACCAGAATTGACTTTATAACTTAGGACTCTTCTATAATGATGCAGAAAAGTCTACCTAATAAAATACATGTTGCAAGAACCACAACAAATCATTCTTACATTTAAAGATGGAAACTTACCAAAATATAGCACTTAAAGTTCTCGTAAGAGGACTTCACTGGCACTCTTGGAATGTGATACTTGATTCTATGGTGTGCACCATGTAAGAGATTTGGTACTGCTCTGTGGGTTTTGCTTTTATTATTTGCCTCAGTTGTATTTGCATTTCAATTATGTTATACTGACAAGCTTTATATTTCTAGAAAGTGCAATATTAAACCATTTTGTGATATTAGTCTTCCTACCAAGGAATAGAATTCCTGTGGTTCCTGCCATTGATTCTTAGGGAAATTTAACAGCATTTTAAAAAGCCTATCTTCTTACTATACACACGCACACACACACTTAAAAAGTATATGCCTATATTTAATTAGTCACGTTGATTGTGAGGAAATTTCTCATAATATATTTGGATTTTATATTCATGAACATTAGGGCAATCATTTCATCTTGGTGATTAATAAGATATGTGTTTCCAACCAGCATTACAAAGTAGTTATTTGGCTCTCTCTGTGTGGAATTAGACGCTGGATTTTACCTTGCTTATTCTTTTGAAAGCATCCTAGCTAGATGGTAAACCCAATAAAGGCAAGGATTCTGCCTCCGAATTATTTCTTTCTTTACCCTTCATCTTTTAAAATGTTCCAGGGCACACATGCGCTCCCTCTGGCTTGGCCCTCCCTCTCTTTTCTTAGGTAGGCCCACTTCTGTGTTTTCTGTCTTTTCCCTCCACACGGAGTCACACCCAATCAGGAAAACTCGGTCTTTTGCAGAACTTTCCTTGACCACATTTGCCTAGCCTCCCACAGTGGTTCCTTTTCTGAGTGTGTTGCAGCTCCAGAAAGATTCCTACTAACTGGCTGTTCATTAGAAATTATTCTAGTTCAACAAACTGATTGTAAAGTCTTGAGAGCAAGGCACTGAAGTTGTAGGCGCCAAGTGTCCCTCTCAGATCTTCAGAAAAGGGTCTGCTGGATGAAGCAAAAAAGTAGTGGCCTCCCAGAGGTTGTGGCTGAGCTAGAGCCAATCCTTATTTAGGATGACCCTTGTGAAGGGATGGCCATTGTGCCTTACATGCATGACATTCAAGTCTAGCCTGAAGAAGAGTCTGTCATCTAAATCAGAAACATACATGGAATCAGATAAAAAAGCATGTGCCATTGAACAATAATTTACCAGTAGCATCATTTATATGGGGTAATACTGATTATAGATAATTACAACAATGCATACATAAATACATATTTTATAGAACACCATTACTTATGTTATTTCATGGAATTCTTAGCACACCCCTCTGAGTTAAATAATGGGAGCCTTATTTTACTAAAGGGGTAGGGGGTCACAGAAATAACTTTACCACCCTGTAGCTAAATACCCAGTCAGGGACAGAGTGGGAACGTGAATCCAAGTATGTCTATGTCCAGAACTCATTTGTTTACTCCCAACCCCAAGCCCCAAGTGTTCCACACTGACTTTAATATTGAAATGAAGATCCCCTTTTACCCAGATCTATACACATTGCGTAGAATATTTTTTAGGAAAAAAACAAACAAAATGAATCATGGTTCTTAGAATGGCCATATATGATTCTTAAATTACTCCTGTAATAAACAAGTAAATTCAGAGAAACTTCAACAAAGCAGAGCTATTGCTTTTGAGAACATTTGGTAAAAAGCAGTATCGTATTACCTATTACCTATTTCTGCGTTTTTTGCCTTTGGTTACATGAGAGTTACTTTTCATTAGAGAGATGCAACTGAAACAAATGTAATTGTTGTGTCTTTAGTCAAGCAAAGGGTGAATAATAAGAGGATCCAAAAAATTGAGAAATTGATGTCAATTTTCTCTTCTTCTTGAAGTTTAGTTATGAATGAGAAAAAAAAAAAACCCTTAAAAGGATGCAGTTAACTTTTTGGAAGGAATAACAATTTTTAAAATACAGTTTGTTTTGTATGAGATCAGAGAGTTTACCAGGTAGGATGACTGGCTCTCACTCTCTGCTTGAGCCAAGCCAAACACTGTTTGATGAGATTCAGCCTGTGGAAAGCAATGACAATCTCTGTTACTCCACTCCTTCATTTTATGAGTGAGTCAAGAGAGGCTCATATGGGCCAAGTTATAAACTCAAGGTCACTAGTAAGTGGATCGACTATGACTTGAACTCAGGTATTCTGAAATTAAGTTTAGAAAGTCTGCGTAATTGGTTTGGTTTATGTCTTTCTAAGGAGGAGATTTGGATGTTAATCTAAGTAAAAATAACTGGGCCTTATCTTTTTTCTGAATTTTGTAATAGTTCATTTTTAAAATGGCATCCTTATTTTTGCTAACATTTCTCATTTTTCCTTTTTAACTCATTTATATTCAGTATTAAATTTCTTATTAAATTTAAATGCATTACCTTCCAGACCACATAAGATTTAAAACAAAAAATAAAACAAGTACTCAAGAGTAGAAAAGGGATTTTACAAGATGAAAGTTAACTCATTTTGCAAATATATTTAATTTTACTCCCACTGTTTTACTTCTTGTCACTCGTTTCCTGATGGGGTTAAAGTTTTTTTGTTTTTGTTTTTTTTTTTTTTTGAGACAGAATCTCGCTCTGTCACCCAGGCTGGAGTGCAGTGGTGGGGCAATCTCGGCTCACTGCAAGCTCTGCCTCCCGGGTTCATGCCATTCTCCTGCCTCAGCCTCCTGAGTAGCTGGGACTACAGGCACCCGCCACCACTCCTGGATAATTTTTTTTTTTTTTTTTTTTGTATTTTTAGTAGAGGCGGAATTTCACCGTGTAAGCTAGGATGGTCTCAATCTCCTGACCTTGTGATTCACCCTCCTTGGCCTCCCAAAGTGCTGGGATTACAGGCATGAGCCACCGCGCCCGGCCCTGGTAGGGTTAATTAATGATGAGTAATATGTATACATGAATACCCTAAAAGTAATTTGAGGGAAATTTTGAAATGGACTTTGTTTTTGACAATTTGTTTTCATTGGGTAAAATCCGTCTAGCCTCTACAAGAAACAAAAGACCTTTCATCTTTTCAATCAGCCTTTTGAATAAAATGCAGAAACACCTGCTACCTGAAGAGCATTATCTTCCTTTGGAACTATTCCATCTGTAATAAACTGTTGATATTTTAATCAAGATTACTGCATGCTTTAGGGAATTTGAATATATTTAATTGAAGGCATTTAGGACTATCCATTATGCAGTCATGATAGAAAACATAATATATTCAAGCCAGAAGTGGAGAAAAATAATGTGTTTCAGGAGAGCCCTCCTGATATAGCAGCCTAGTTATGCTGAAAGACCATAATTAAATTAGCTCATTGCTTTATCTTGCTTAGTGGTTCAGATAATTTTATACTTGGTGGGGTCTTACTCTCAGCTATTCATTTTACAGATGAAGGAAGCAAGAGTAAGAGGTTCTATTTCTTGCCTCAGCTCACATGGTATTTTAAGAAAAAAGTCAGGATGTGAATTCAGTTTTTCTGAATTCTAACTTAAGGCTCTTCTACTTGTCTTCCTAGAAATTTTATCTAACGATTTTGATATGTAATAGGGAAATAAATATTTTGTTCAAGAGGCTGTGGAAAGTATCAGATAAAGAGAAGCTAGCTTTGTTTACCTAAAATACTGTGGCTATTCTGGGTCCACTTTTAACCTTAGTCTAGGGAGCAATGAGCCTTGGTTGTAGACAAGGGTCAACTGAATTCATGGTAAGCTCCCTGCATCCATCCAAACCCATCTCCACCGCATCCTCTGTGTGCATACTCACCACTGCTCTAATCTGAAAAGATTTACAACACAGATTGAGTATTCCTTATCCAAAAATCCAAAATTTGAAATGCTCCCGTGAACCTTTGCTTTGAGCATCATGTTGACTCTCTAAAAGTTTTGGATTTTAGAGCATTTCAGATTTTGGATTGCAGGGTTAGGGATACTCATCCTGTAACTGCTTTACTAGAGTAATAATTAGACAGCTTTTCAGAATTAGGTTTATTTTGATATTGACAAGCTGCTGACTATTTTGTGTTATTTTGAGTATACTATTTGCATTTTATTCATTATTTCAGAAAAAGGGTATAGATAATATAGAAGATACATAGAATCTGGATAGGGAATTTGACTTCTCCAAGACTGTCATGTGGATTTTGGACTGTAAATCAATTAAACTACATTTTTAGTGCTTTTTCAGAATTGTTTCAGCATCTTAGCAGTGTAATCTGCGTAGTTTTGTTATATTGTACTAATGTACTTGGCCAAATAATTGGAGAAAAGTTGATCTTTGCATTTTAAGGTGGGAACCACTGAGTATCTGAGACAGATCTCAGTCAATTTAGGGAGTTTATTTTACCAAAGTTAAGGACATGTGCCCATGACACAGCCTCCAGAGGTCCTGACTACATGTGCCCAAGGTAGTCCAAGCACACCTTGGTTTTATACATTTTTAGGTAGACAAGAGACATCAATCAACATATGTAAGATGAACATTGATTTGGTCCAGAAAGGTGGGACAACTCAAAGCAAAGGGGAACTACTCGAAGTAGGGAGGGGGCTTCCAGGTCATAAGTAGATAAGAGACAAATGGTTGCATTTCTTTGAGTTTCTGATTAGCCTTTCCAAGGGAGGCAATCGGATATCGGATATGCATGTATCTCAGTGAGCAGAGAGATGACTGGATAGAATTGCCCTAAGCAGTTCCCAGCTCTACTTTTAAGTGATTCTAGGGCCCCAAGATTTATTTTCTTTTCACTAAGGTATAACCACGCAAGATATCTACACACCCAGAGTTTAATTTAGTTAGTTGCCACATCACAATGCTTTAGTTATAGAAAATAAATATCTCTTTATATCATCTTAGAGAACATGACAATAATTATTCCAGGCATATTTTTGAATATGTGAGATTTTCCTTTTAAACTTCTTCTGTTCCCTTGTTCTTTACCTCTTTCAGTGTCTCTACTATTTCCAGGTAGGACTCCTACGAAGCTAGTTCCACTGGAATCTCTTCTGTCATGAAGAAAAGATGTCCATTAGGATGCTAACACCTTAGTTTAATTTATCCCAGGAGCCCAGGAGCTTTTGCTTTACAGAGAAGTATATAGTCAGCTCTAAAGAATGACGTTATCACTACGATTGTTGCCATTATGTTTCTGTTTCTACTCCCACTGGCGCTGCTACTCTTGTGTGCAGTCCAAATACTGACTAATTCCTCTTCCCTTTCTCTTCCTTTCCCTCCCTCCTGCCCTCTCTCGCTCCCTTCTATCTATCCTTCCCTTCCCTTTCTTTTCCTTCTCCTCTCCTCTCCTCTCCTCTCCTCTCCTCTCCTCTCCTCATCTCTTGTTTTCACAGAGTCTAGCTCTGTCACCCCAGCTGGGGTGCAGTGATGCAATCTCGGCTCACTGCAACCTCCACCTCACTGGTTCAAGTGATTCTCCCACCTCAGCCTCCTGAGTAGCTGGGAATACAGGTGCACGCCACCACGCCTGGCTAATTTTTGTGTTTTTAGTAGAGACAGGGGGTTCACCATGTTGCTCAGGCTGCTCTCGAACTCCTGACCTCGTGATTCTCCCACCTCAGCCTTCTAAAGTGCCAGATTACATTCGTGAGCCAATGTAATGAGGCCTGGCCTCATTTTTTTCTATATCATGTGATGTCTTCCAACTGTATGAATCCATTTAATCTTCAAAATAAGATGGCAAGGAAGATACTTTGTTTTCTAATTTTACAGACCACAAAATTAAGACCCAGGTCACACAAACAGTACGTTGAATAATCAGGATTAAAAAACAATTCTAACTTCAATATTCATGCTCTTAACTGCAATACTCAACTTCTACTATTAGAATTTAAAATATTCTAATACTCAGGAGTCAGAGAGGTTACTGTCCCTCAAAGTTTTCCAGTGGTTCTGAAGTCATACAAATCAAAAATTTCCGTCTCTACATATTAATAAATCTATAGATGTATTCTACACATGTTAGAGAAGAGAGGTGACTACATGTGTTCATCAACTTCAGCAGTTTTATTTTTTTAACTTAGCTTGCCAGCTTCTAGTAACAGTTATTGCATTTATCTAAATTATTCCTTATCATATTTAATATAACTCAGACATTTTAAAATCAGATTTAATACAGCTGCATTTTATTTTTTAAATTATTTTTAATTGACACATAATAATTGGACATATTTATGGGGTACAGTGTGATGTTTTGATACATGTATTCATTGTATAATGATCAAATCAGGGTAGTTAGCACATCTATAACCTCACGTATCTGTCATTTCTTTGTGGTAAGATCAGTGAAAATCCTCTCTGCTAGCTATTTTGAAATATACATTATTTTTAATTATATTCACCTTACTGTGCCAAGAAACACCAGAACTTATTCCTACTAACTGTAACTTCATACTCCACCAATCTCTCCCCATCTTCACCTCTCCGTCCCCTCCACATTCTCTGGTAACTACTATTCTGCTCCTTGCTTCTATAAGATATATGTTTTTAGGTCCTGCATATGAATGAGATCATGAGGTGTCTGTCTTTCTGTACCTGGTGTATTTCACATAACATAATTTCCTCCAGCTTTATCAATGTTACTACAAATAACAGGATTTCATTTTTTTAATGGATGAGTAATATTCCATTGTGTATGTAGACCCTATTTTCTTTATCCATTTATTCATTTTTGGACACTTAAGTTGATTCCATATCTTGGCTATTGTGAATAGTGCTACAATAAACATGAGAGGACAGATATCTCAACCTATTGATTTAATTTCCATTGGATATATACCCAATAGTGGGTTTAGTAGATTATATGGTAGCTCTGTTTGATTTTTTGATTTTTTTTTTTTTTTTTGAGGAACCAACGTATTGTTTTCCATAATGGCTGTATTAATTTATAATCCCACTAGCAGTGTGCAAGGGGACAGTGTTACTGGGTGTATAACACTTGTTATACTATTTTTGCTTTTGTTGTATGTGAATTTGAGGTCTTATCCAAGTTCCACAACCTTGCTAACACTTCTTTATCTTTCGTCTTTTTGATAATAGCCATTCTAACAGGCATGAGGTGATACCCATCATGGTTTTTATTTGTATTTCCCTGAAGATTAGTGATGCTGAGCATTTTTTTTTTTTTCATATATCTCTTGGCCATTTATGTGTCCTCGTTTAAGACATGTATATTAAGGTCTTTTGCCCATTGTTTAATCAGATTATTTGCTTTTTTGACTATTGAATTTTTTGAGCTCCTTATTTATTCTGGATATTATCCCTTTGTCGGATGAATAGTTTGCAGTATTTTATACCATTCTGTAGATTGTCTCTTCATTCTGTTGATTGTTTCATTTGCTGTGCAGAAGCTTTGTAGTTTGATGCAATGTCATTTGTCTATTTTTTCTTTTGTTGCCTGTGAATTTGAGGTCTTATCCAAAAAAATCCTTGTCCATTCTCATGTCATGAAGCATTTCTTCAATATTTTCTTCTAGTAGTTTTGTAGGAATAGCTGCATTTTAATGTTGGTTAGGAAAGAATGAATTAGAAACAAAGTAATACCAATTATTAAAATATTTTTAAAAATCTGTAGTAGTGACTTTGTGAATATATGTTAAACAAGATTTATGGAGGATGAAGTAACTACCATTATTTTAAAGGAGTGATAAACATAAATGATACTTTTGAGATAGCCAAAGTATTATAATGGGATATTAAAATATCTACTATTACTATTGGTGAGAAAGTCACAGGTACTACTAGTACCTGTGATCTGTTGCCTGTATTCACAATGTGAAGAAAATACCAAAACTTTAGTTGAAGTTTGTGAAAATAAAGATGTATTTCCTCCATCCATGTTATAACTCTCTTGAAAATTAATATTCTATTTCTAAGAAGCCTGAAGAATTTTCAATTTTATGAGGATATCTATCTTATGTGTTCATTGTTTACATTTATTTATTAAGAAATATTAGTGTGCTTGTCTGTGGAGGAATTTCTTATATGAAAAAGCAATTCCAGTTTCTAACATTTGAGATCCATTAAGTCACTGAAGATAGCATTCTATCTGAGCCAAGTTTAGAGCAGACTAAGTATAAATGGGTTTAAATGCTGCCACAGCAAAGAGCTATTTCAGCCAACTAGGCATCAGGCCTGCAGCCAGGTAGAGTCAGCAGCTTCCAATCTGACTGCTCATGGATTAATATAATGAGAGATTTGTCACCCGGACTCAAGAGTGCCTCTCCAAATGTCATAGTAGTCATAGACATTGTCATCTTAGCTATTATAAGATCTGAGAGAAAGAAGAGAGGAACAGCAATATTGTGGCTTGTATGATTTAAAATATAATAGGCCAGTGGCTTCACATGGTACTGTCCATTTGCCCACAGAAACTTCATAGGTACAATTGCTGTACACACAACTGGTCTGTGTAGGAGTCCTGAGAGCCAGTTAATTTCAATTTAACTTCTGCTTATTTCCTGATAGTATTTGAATTTGGATTATTTCAAACAAATTTTTCATGGTGAAGCAGTTATTTTTTTCTCTTCTTATTTTTCTAGGGCATTGCTTGAAAAATTGTAACAGTTTTCAGCGCATGATAGTAACTCTGTTCTTAATTAATTGTTAATGCTTACTCTTCATTTTCTATAGTTTTCAATACGTGCTGCAACCAAAGTAGGGTAGAATTGCTTATCGGTGGTCTGATTGTTCTAACTGAATCACATTTCTGACTCAGGTGCTGCTATAAGTTTGGCAGTCCATTTTTACCAATTACAAATCACAGAGTTGGAGTACAGAGAAAACCCTTGTGATTCACTTTTGTATGCATCAATAAAATGAGCGATTAAAATGGCAGTAATCTTAGATATCTTATCTCTATAAGAAATGAATATACAAAACAGTAGCATTTGTAATCTTTGAGGGAATTTTTATTAAAATAAATGTTTTAAACTTTTTTTAACAAATGAAGAATTATTTAGACAAACTTACATTTTCTAGATTAGTGTGTTTCTTTACATCTTCTAAAGAAGTCAAGGATATTTTCTGATAATCTGTTGTGACAATAAAGTTCGTTGGTAAATTCTGCTATGGTTCTCCCACTGTGGATAGTATTAAGTGAAAGATATAAACAACCACAAAAAAAAAAAGCTGAGCAGTTTAGAGTATACTATGCCCAACTTAGACTATTTGTAACTAACAATTCCTTTAATTTAGGATTACAACTTTCTTCTGCAAGTACTGAGTTTTCTGCTCCATCCCAGTTTTTTTCACCCTTGCTTTCATTCATTGCAATTTAAACAGATAGTTAGTGAGCTTTTCCTAAATACACTCTGATCTCATGGAGCTTGTGAGTTTAAAGTGGGCTTAACTGCTGGCAAAAAGCAATGGTATGGCATGGATTCTTTCTATCAGAAGTTATAAGAGCTTCTCATTGGACCCTGAATGTCCTTCAGTATTTAATTCTCCTCCTTCTGAAGTCGTCCTTTTCCTGAAAAGGTGGTTTATGACTTCACGTGCTACATTCTTGGTTCTGGAACCTCTCTGAGGTTCATGGAATGGGTTTGAATTAAGTGGCGCTGTGTTCCCATGTGATTAAGTGTTTGTCTCCTGGCACTGCTACGCTGCTTGATGACTGAGTATGTGTAAAGTTCTCTTCTCCAGTGACTAGGGAAGTTTCATGATGCAGACCTCATCTACCTTGTTTACTATCCTGTCTGTAGCGAGTAGCATAGTGCCTCGCACATAGTAGGTATTAAACACATATTTTTTAATTGAACGAAAGATTGAATGTACAAGCAGTACGTAATTGCCAACTCTACGGAATAATTCAATATTCTAAGAATTAAAAAACTACTGAAATATTTATAGGCTGAAAGTGTTTAGAAGAAATAAATTAAATTGGATTTTGAAAGACAAGTAGAATTTGGATAAATAGAAGCAAGAGGCCAGGTGTGATAGCTCACGCCTATAATCCCAGCACTTTTGTAGGCCAAGGCAGGCAGATCACTTGAAGTAAGAAGTTTGAGACCAGCCTGGCGAACATGGTGAAACCCCATCTCTATTAAAAATTCATAGGCTGGGCGCGGTGGCTCAAGCCTGTAATCCCAGCACTTTGGGTGGCTGAGACGGGCGGATCACTAGGTCAGGAGATCGAGACCATCCTGGCTAACACAGTGAAACCCCGTCTCTACTAAAAAATACAAAAAACTAGCCGGGCGAGGTGGCGGGCGCCTGTAGTCCCAGCTACTCGGGAGGCTGAGGCAGGAGAATGGCATAAACCTGGGAGGCGGAGCTTGCCATGAGCTGAGATCACGCCACTGCACTTCAGCCTGGGCGACAGAGCCAGACTCCATCTCAAAAAAAAAAAAAAAAAAAAAAAAAAAAAAAAAAAAAAATTCAAAAATTAGCCAGGCATGGTAACATGTTCCTGTAATACTAGTTACTCAGGAGGCTGAGGCAGGAGAATCGCTTGAACCCAAAAGGTGGAGGTTGCAATAAGCCAAGATTGCACCACTGCACTCCAGCCTGGGTGACAGAGGGAGACTCTGTCTCAAAAATAAAAATAAATAAATAAATAAATAAAAAGAAAAGAAGAAAGGAGAACATTATTTCAAATGAGAGAATACACAGAGGAAGAGAAGCCTGGGATGTATTGAGTGGACCCTGAATTCACTAATTATTGGATAGTAATTAAGGATATGATGTTAATGACAATAAAAAATAAGCATTTATTCTACGCTCTACAGTCTACATCATACATTTGCATGTCTGATACTGTGATTCTGTTTGTGTCATTTAACATAGCACTGCTTTCATTGTTTCTGTAGTTTTCAATTATTTCTGATTTATTAACTTATATTTAGCTTTAACTTAACTTTGTAATCATTTCTTTTGGGTAACTTCTAATGTAATGTGTTTAAATTAAATAAGTTATGATGTACCAAATTATATATGCAAATTAGCAGTTTGTATAAACACGAATAATAGGAAGTAATCAAATTGAAAACTAATCCAAAACTGCTTTTGGAATGGCAGAAGAAAAACAATTGAAAAATGAAATCCTTGAATATTATTTGAATGACCTTAACTTTTAATTTTTTCTTGATATGAGAAAATAAATTTCAACTTAGTTGCTAGATATTCATTCAGACATTGACATTATTTTCTTTGCAGCAATGGATATGATGACAGAGAAAATAACTTTTGTAGAATTAAGAAAATATAAATGTTTAATTCAATTCTTATAACTCAAGTTCGCACAAGATCATCGAGAATCAAACATAAACAGCATTAACACAACAGTCAGTGGCAGCCAACAGGCACACGCTGGCCACCTCTAGTGATACAACTTTAAGATTGATCAAACAATCAAAAGAGAGTTATTTAATCAAAACAATCTATTTGCCAACACTGTAGCATTTGTCTTGTGTACTTTTCATGTAATTTTGGAGTACTCCAATACCACTCATGTTGATACTTAAGAAAACATGATACTTACATAAACCCAACAAGAATAATTAAATTTTGAAGAATGAGACTTGCATGTATAACACTGAGCTTTGGAAAGCCACAAACTGTGTGATATCTAAAATTCTGCTCCCCCTAGAACCAATTTTTGTCCCTTTGGGGCAATATTGGCCCCTCTTAGGAATGCGTGTTATACCCTCTACTTTTTCTCCAAGTCCCATCTTTCAGTCTCTAAGAACCCTCTTTCTTCTGGGAAGGCCATCATTCTTCATATTTTCAGAGAGCAAGTTGTCAAACTTAACACAATCACTAAACTTGAGTCCCAGAGATTGAGACCATCATGGACAACATAGCGAGACCCCATTATGTGGTTTGGCGGTTTCCCCGCCCAAATCTCACCTTGAATTGTAACCATACCCATGTACCAAAAACGAGGCCAGCTGGAGATAATTGAATCATGGGGACGATTTCCCCTGTGCTGTTCTCCTGGTAGTGAATAAGTCTCAGGAGATCCGATGGTTTTATAAGTGGGAGCACAAGCTCTCCTGCCTCCCACCGTGTAAAACATGACTTTGCTCCTCACTTGTCTTCAGCCATGACTCCGAGGTCTCCCCAGCCATGTGGAACTGTGAGTCAATTGAACTTCTTTCCTTTATAAATTACCCACTCATCGGTTGTCTTTATTAGCAACATGAGAACAGACTAATATACCCCATCTCAAAAAAAATGAATAAAATAAAATAGCTATTCCCTTACAATCTTTCTTAATAAGCCAGGGTAACCACATATCATTAATACACATGTGTCTTCCATGCTCTTATTTATGCCTTTTTCTTATCTGTGCCTTTGTTAAATCCATGTCTTTTTCTACATTTGGAATGTTTGCCTCCTCTCCATCCTTCCCCCGCCAACACACACATGTAGATTTTGACATAACCAAATCCTGAACATCTTTCTAGACCCAGATTGAATATTTTCCCTTCTGCGTCTTGTCACTTACTACCACTACCTTGAGAGTCAGATGTAGGTACAATTTAGTTTTGTGTCCTCCATAATAAATGGCTCATTGTAGACTCATATAATGTTAGAAAAAATAAGACATTTATAGTGCTTAAAGAAGCTTAACTATGAACAGGGAGAAAAATATGTGAACCTATAATAATAATTTACAAAGTGGAAGATTTGGGAGAAATTGAGAGCTGATGACGGAATTATCTATGCAGTCTAAAAAGAAATTATGTTTTCCAAAAAAAAGACTAGTTTTGTAGTCCTGATTTAAAACCCTTATATCATGTTGTGGTGAGTATTATGCCTCCATGAATAAGAAATAGAAGCTATTAAAAATGGACTTCGATGAATTACTATTCTTTTTATAAATTAGGCCATATGGTTATGAATTTACTTTATAAATTAGACCATATGTATTAGGATTTTGCCACTAAAAATTCCATGAATGACTCATTGAGGACTTTGTTACGGGTTACAAATGCTGATACATTTTATTTTCCATTCACAATGTGCCATTAATTATATCCACATATAATCATTGATCATTGCTTTGTCTTCTTTTATGCTCACCTGTTGGTGGCAAGAAAGCATACTTAGTTCTTCAGACTTATGAGCTGAGGGATCATTATTCTGAGTGCTAGCAATTGAAGTGACGTAGAGACTTAAGGTTAAAAAGAAGGGTAAAATAATATTTTTATGTGAATTCATGGATTTCTTTTCATCAGCATTCATGAGCCCTAAGAATTTTACAGGTCATATTTTTAATGAGTTATCTTGACTCTTTTTGACTTCACTGGGGGGTCATTCAGCAAATAAAATTTTACCAAAGTTAGAGGTACATATGGCTCCTGAATGATGAAAGAATGGTGAGAATATTCTTGAGTCTTTTTAGGGTTTTCTTTTAAGTTATTTTTCAGAAAATCCCCAAATTATAAGGCAGAACATTGAAATTAATTACTTTCTTGGCTTCATTAGAACCAGAGCTGAATTTTCTGGGTAGTCAAAAGAATATAAAACATAACAAAACATGTATTGTGAAAAGCATAAAATAATACTTCAAATGGCATTAAGCTTTTTACTAAGCAATTTTGTTTCTCATGAGGTTTTTAAAAAATGTCTAAGCAGAAGATAAATTAAAAATATAGTCAAGCTTAGAGAAAAAAATACTTTTTATTTTGTTTTTCCATTTGAACACAAAATATAATGGAAGCATATAAGTAAAACTTTTACAATTTACTATGTTTCTTTAGATGTAGGGAGATTGTGAACAGTTTTATTTTTATAGATAGATGGTTTGCAGTGATTTCAGAATGCACTTATTTTTTTTATTATTACTTTATCCATGTAGTAATAAACATCATTAGGAAAAAAAAAAAAACTCATACAATAATTGCAAGCAGATATTTCAGTACTTAATTTTTTTTATGCCTTGTAGAATGATTAAGGGCAGAGTGTTGACCTGGAACTACAGATAATTTATCTTTGGCTAAGACGTAGTATATTCTGTTTCATATTAGAAGTTTCTGATATATGTTGCTCCCTTGAAAATCTTCCACTTATTTTTCTCTACACTTCCAAGCCACAAATATATGTTTTTTTTTCTAAGTAGCTTAAGCACTGTTAAATATTTTAGAAAATTTTATTAATGTAAATATAGCCAGATTATTGAGTAGGCAAATAATCAATGGTAGCAAATAACTGACATATCCATAATAGAGTCACTTTGTTTTCCTAGACCTCTGGGGAAGTGATCGTTTTATATCGCTTCACTTATTTTGCACACACACACTGCAAATTACTTAAAATTCTGTTTCTGAAATAATTTGTTTAAAAACTAGCACTTCAGAAAATTTCTGTTAAATTTAATAACTTCAGTGTGAACGCCCTGAATCAGAATCATTATACATAACAGAGCACTCAATATATCCATTGTATCTTCTCATATGTGGTGAGCTCTGAAAATATATGAAATGCTATGCACAGAGAAGAGAAAGCAAATGTACTAGTTGCTTTTCCTTATAACTTCTTAGGAATGCGTCCATGAAAATGCATGTCCTATGTATATTCATGAAGAGAACTAGCATTTTATTTAGTAGGTTTTTCATGACAACAAAAAATCAATCCTTTGAAAGGCAGACTTTGTGGAAAAAGATTGAAATTTGAAATGAGGCATTAGTGGTCTTTTGCATATATACACATTACCCCAACTTTCTAAATATCTCTTAATTTGGTAAGAATGCTTCAACATCTTCTTTGTTATTTTGCACCAAGGAAGTTAAAACTACTGGTAGAATGTAGAAGGAGAAGTATGAACATAATTATTACCTTTTCTGGAAATTTACATTCAACAAGAAGGGTCATCTCCTCTCCCTCTTTGAAGTCCCAACCATTCTCTTATATTTTTGAGATTATTTTTATATCTCCCACGGAGTTGTTTACTGTGCGCTGCTTCTCAGCATTGTGTACTTTTCCTTGCAACTCCCAACAATAGTTTTGGCCGTGGATTATTCTGTTCTAGTTGCTGCCTAAGAGTCTGAGACCCCTGACTTGATCATCTGCTATAATCAACATACTGTTTTCAACAAAGATTCTATGGGAGGAAAACCACATCTCTCTTTGGTCCCATCCATCAATTCAAAACATAAAACACCAACACATGGGTTATTTGCATGTTATAGATTTTACAGAAGCGTTGATCCTAATTAGAATCTTAGAACCCAGAATATGGCTGTACTGAGAGTACAAAAGGAAAACAAGATATCAAAACTTTCACACAGAGATTCTCTCCATACAAATACCCTAGTTTCTAGACTCATTCCTTTGCATCAGTATTGACCCTCCTTTGAATCTATTAAAGGAACCACATGTTCTATTCTTCCAATGCATACACAGACTCCATTTTCAGGTAACACCACTCACTAAACATAGGGATTACTTTTGCCTTAGGATGCATTTTTTTTTTTTCTTTTTGTTGGAGCGATGAAGACCCTGTGACCTATTGAGTTTATTTCCTGAAGTATGAGGTATTTAGCCAACAGAATTTCACAGTGGGCTCCTATACATGACAAAAGATCACTGGCCATGTAGCTGGAGACAGACCTGGATTTGAATGTCAACTCTGCCACTTACTTCTCATGATCTTGGGCAAACTACTTAGAATCCATGAGCCACTTTCTTTACATGTAAGAAATAATGATTATAATATGAGTTGCAAATTGTTTTCAGGGCCACCAAATGCTATAACAATGGATGAAAGAGTACTTTGGAAACTGTAAAGCGTTTAACACACTTCAGGTAAAGTTTTCAATTAATCCTTCATGAAATGTAAGCATAGGAAAGGGAGAAAAAGTAAAAATCAGAATATTTGTTTAGTTGTGTTGTTAAAATAGACTGCATTAATATCTGTATCATCTAAAACTGTGCGATCTGTTACTTTTCTAAGCAGGAGTTTTCATTGTATTTCCATTTAAATGCCCTTTCACTTGAGGCCAGAATTCATTCTATGTGTTTGGTCTCACACGTTGTCTGGTTGGATGGGTGTTGGTTAAACTTGTCTGTGTTCACTGATAGCTGGGCCTTGATGAGATCCCATCAGGTGGTAAGCTTAGAGCACGAGCTGTTATTGTTTGCCTCCCATAACCTGGCTAAGGGTGTCTGTCATTTAGGAGGTAATGTTAGAAAGGGAGAATGTTGTCAGCGGGTGAGTTATTCATGACGAATAAATATCCAAGGAAAACTAAAATGTTTGTTTTCAAAGGAAGGGCATTGAGATCTGTTGACATATTCTATTTTAAAAAATTATGCCGTTCTCATACATGATGAGTGTTCAAATAATATCTCACAGACAGAAGAGCATTAACATGACATAGTGCCATGCACAACTCACTTAGTAGATATATAGTGAGAAAAAATACAATACCCTCACTTGTTATTAGAGTGCCAACTTCTCCATAAAAGTGCAAAATAGGATAATCTGATGATTAATATGATATCAGATTTTTTTTTTTAGTTTTTCATATAGAACCGTTGTGTATACCTTGTACCACCAAACACATGTGCTGCTTCCTATCTTAAATGAGGCAGAGTCTGTCTTCCTGATGAATTCGCCTTTTGTCTTGACTCTATTCCCCACTCCCCAATTCTGGAATCTGGCTTTTATGAGCATGGATCAAATCCCAAGATTTAAGCTTCAGTACCTGTGCTTGTAACCACCATATACTACTGCCTCTATAAATAACCCCTGGCCAGGCATGGTGGCTCACGGCTGTAATCCCAGCACTTTGGAAAGCTGAGGCAGAAGGATGCCTTTAAGCCAGGAGTTCAAGACCACTTTGGGAAACATAGTGAGACCCTATCTCTACAAAAAATAAAAATCAATAGTCAGATGTGGTGGTGTGCACCTGTAGTCCCAACAACTCAGGACGCTGAGGTAGGAGGCTCACTGCAGCCCAGGAGTTCAAGGCTACAGTGAGCTGTGATTGTGTCACTGCACTCCAGTCTGGGCAACAGAGTAAGCCCTGTTTCTTAAAAAATAATAATAAAAATTAAAATTAAAGAACTTCTAATTGCTTTAGCATAGACAAATTGACAAAAGACGTACATAGGTATCACACCTAAGAGGAAATAGAAAAGGCAACTAATAAACCTATAAAAAGGTGCCCTGCCACTATAGTGATCAGGAAAATGCAAATAAAGCCTAAATACCCAAATGTTGAGCAAAAGTTAAAAAGCTGATACCAAGGATTCCTATGGATGTGGAACAAACAATTAAAAATTTAGTATACTCTTGGCAGGAGTGTAAATTGGTAAAACAATAACAATTTGTCAGTAGTAAGTAAAATTGAAGCTGCACATACTATCCTATTACATAGCCATATTCTTCCTTTGTATGTTCTCTAGAAAAACTACTTACCTGTGTATCCAAGAGGTATAAGCAAAAATGTTCAAAGCAGAGAGTTTTGAAAAACCCTGAAAATGGGTGTCTCCATAACACTGTTACCAAACACCATGGATTCAGTCTATCACTGAGACAATGAGTATTGCCCAGGAAGAAGGCTTTATTATATTACAGATAATGTCAGCCAGAGAGATGATAGCCAAATCTCAACTCCATTCGTCCTCCCCAACTAAAGGATTTATATAGATGGGAAGGAAAAGAGGAAGGGAAAGGAAGAGAAGTTGTTCAACAGGCAGCAAGTGCAGCAAGTGCTTGAATGAAGGGTCTAGTGTCTCATGGTAACCACGTGAAGGAAAACAGGAATTGAGGAAGGGTAAGGAATAGGAATTGGTCAGAGGCAGCAGGTGCATCTGTAGGTGAAACTGTAGGCTTCTTAATCTTCAGTTCTATGGGCATCTGGCTTGTTGAAAAATTGGGCCAGTTTCAACACGAAAGGAAAGACAAATATCAAATTTCACACATGCTTTCTCTTCATAAGCACATTCTAGTTCCCAGCCTTGATCCTTGACTTCATGCTTGACTCTCCTTTGAGTATTTTAAAGGAATAATATATTCTGCCCTTCCAATGAATAGATAATGGATGATATAGTCAAATAATGAAAATCATACATCAGTGAAATACATTAACAAAAAAATTAAACAATCCAATTAGAAAATGGGCAAAAAACATAAACATTTCACTGAAGAGAATGCACAGATGGCAAAACAAAAACACGAAGAGGTTTTCAACATCAGTAACCATTAGGAAAATACAAGGTAAATCCACAGTGCGATATCACCACACGCTGACCAGAATAGTGAAAAAAAAAATGATGATAACGTCAATACCAAATGCTTGGGACGATATAGCGATACTGAATTATTTTACATTGCTGCTGAGAATATAAAATGGTATAGAAACTCTGTAACAAAGGGTTTGGCAGTTTCTTAAAAACAAACCAAAAACTAAACATGCAACTACCATATAATCCAGCAGTTGCACTCATAGTTGTTTATCCCAGAGAAATGAAGAGTTATGTTCACGCGAAAACCTGTACACAGATGTTTATAACAGCATTCTGTTAACTGTACTAGCCATTATCTAGAAACAACATTCTTTGCAATAGCCAATTTCTAGAAACAACCCAGATGGCCTTAAGTTGAGTGAATGGTTGAATAAACTGTGGCACATCCATACCCTAGAATACCACTCAGCAATGAAAAGAAGCAAACTATTGATGCATGCAACAACCTGGATGAATCACCAAAGAATCAGATTGAGTGAAAGATGAGGATTCCAAAAAGTGACTAATTTTTTTATTCCATTCATACGACATTTTTGAAATGACCAAATTCCTTTAGAAATGGATAACAGGCTAGGTGAGTTCAGTGGCTTACACCTGTACTCTCAGTGCTTTGGAAAGCTGGAGCAGGAAGACCACTTGGGCTCAGGAGATCAAAGCTGCAGTGAGCTATGATCATACCAATACACTCTAGCTTGGGCAACAGAGTGGGACCTGTCTTTAAAATAAATAAATAAAATAAAAATAAATGGATAACATATTAGGGATTGCAAAAAGTTAAGGAGGAAAATGGGATAGGAGAAAAGTGGGTACAGCTATTAGAGAGCAACATGAAGAAGATTATCAATCCTTGTGGTAATGGAGATGTTTTGTATCTTCACTGTATTTGTGTCTATATCCTAGTTATGATATTGTACTCTAGTTTTGAAAGATATTACCAGTGGGGGAACTGGATAAAGGGTATTTTGAGATTGCTCCATATTATTTCTTAAAACTTCATGTGAATTCATAGTTATCTCCCAATAAGAACTTTAATTAAAAATAATTGTGTTAAATTTAAATTCTAGTGGTGGTTTACTTTCATTTAGTTTACATACAGCTAAAATTTACTTCCAATTTGTACAATGTGAAAGCATCTCCATCTTCTTTTTTAATTTTTAATTTAACTTAATTTTAGTTGAAAAATAATGCATACGCATGCGGTGCATAGTGATATTTTGATGCATATAATATATGATGATCTCGACGTATTTAGATCTCTAAACTCTGTAGTCCACAATATCATCACAAAATGGACAACAAAATAATCTTAGCCATTGACATTTCAGGTTTTGGTTAATTAGTAGCTTGTTCTGTGTCTGTTCTAAGCCATGTCACATAATTAATACATGGATAACATCCATGACTGCTTATAGTTTTTTTTGTCAGTTTTATCCTCATTTAAGCAATTCTTAAACATTTTCCAAATGTGTTATTTTTGTACTTTCTGTTTTTCATATTGCCTGTATTATCCAATGTCAAGTTGTAGATTTAAGCTAGATTTAGTATGATAAATAGTTTTTGTTATCCTACACCCAAGTTTAGTATAGATATTTTTTTCACCTCATTACAAACCACTCTAAATGAACCTTAAGGCAGTTTTCATGAACCTCAAGTCTAGGAAACAGTCATTTTTCTCACTACTTAAAAAGTATAGGTGAAATAATTTGCACTCTGGAATGAAGCTGTAGTCAGGCATTTCAAACCAAAAAACTTGCATAGTACAAGCCTAGGTCTTGACCTCTGAAAATCTAAATTAAATCTCTCAGTTAAGTGTGAACATTGTACACTTCAGGGAATAACCTTGATAATGGACGCTAGGAAAGTAGAACTAGACAGAAGCTAGTGAACAACTTTGCTCCTTATTCCCTCCCCTCCTTCTTTTTTCTCCCTTCTCCCCTCCCTCTTCTTTCCCTCCCCATCCATTCTTCCTTCCTTTTTTTTTTTTCTTTAACAAGTGTTTAGTGAGGACCTACTTTAATCTAGGAAGAGTCAAGAATAGATGTTGCATGGTAGCAGAAAATAGATGATTAATTAATGTTCTAGAAATTCCATTTAGCTTATGGGATAATGCAGAATATACAGATTTAGACATCTACTATGTGAAAAGCTGAATTTGTGTACAAGAACATAAATGAATCTTTTTGACATAAATGTTGCCTAGTAATATAGTCCATCTTGATAAGATATATGACCATGTGGATTTTTCCATTTTATTCACTCTTAATTGAGCATTTTTGATAAATGTGCTATAATTTCTTTTTCAGAAAAATATTTTCAACAAACACAGGATTAATATAATATCAAATCTGAGACTTTTTGAATGAGAAGATTTTAAATATCAGGCCATTCTCTTAGGCAGCAGTAAGTGGAAGAATGGTTTTAAAATATTGTGTAGCAATTGTCCACAATAATGTGTGACCCAATCCCGAAAACATAGAATTCAGACTTTTGAGAAGATACTGTTTAGACTCCATGAGGTTGCCTTTTTTAGGTCAGCTAGGTAAAGAGATGAAGAACACAAACTAAAATAGTTGAGTTTGTGAATACATATGCTTAGTTCCAAAAACCACCACCAGCAGCAGCAGCAGCTAGCATTTCACTGGAGCTACCACCAATATTATCCAAACACAACCTAGCTCATAATAGGCAATTAATAAATGTTTGCTTAATGGAACAATTAGTGGTACCTAAGTCTTATTCATCTCTTCCTATGAACTAAGCACTCTTTTAACTACATGATCTCATTTAATGTGCATAAGTGCAAAAAAACTACCGTGATCATACTTTATGCAGATTAGATAACTAAGTTACAAATAACTCATTAACTTTTTAACGTTAGTAAGTGGTTGAGCTGGAGTACAACTCCAGACAGTCCAGTTCCAAGATCCAAGCACTTAACCATCACCCCAGACTAGCTGTCGAGGTATAGTACTCAAAGGTTTACTAATTCCACACACAGCCATTACCCAACATTTAGCAGGCAAACAACCAAGGGACACTAGTATTTTCCTAGAATTATTTAAGCATAGCAGTGATTTGGAGCTTGGTAAGAGAAAATTTTAATTATAGAGCTAAATTAAGTTCACGGATGTAAAAACAATGTTGCAGCTGCCAAAACTTTCTGATTAAATGTGTAAGCTGTTAAAAAATTAAAGTATAAGCCTTGTGAGACAACTGACTGCACACTTACGGTTTTTTTATATCTTTACATTGATCATTACTTAAGTAAATTGTGTAACATGCAATGGTGTTAAGAAGTTTATGGCCTGGCACAGTGGCTCACACCTACAATCCCAGCACTTTGAGAGGCCGAGGTGAGTGGATCAGTTGATGTCAGGAGTTCGAGACCAGCCTGGCCAACATGGTGAAACCCCGTCTCTACTAAAAATACAAAAATGAGCCGGGTGTGGTGGCGGGTGCCTGTAGTCCCAGCTACTCGGCAGGCTGAGGTGGGAGAATCACTTGAACTCATGAGGCAGAGGTTGCAGTGAGCCGAAATTGCGCCATTGCACTCCAGTCTGGGTGAAAGAGTGAAACTCCATCTCAAATAAATAAGAAAAAGTTTATAATATTACTTACTCTCTTAAATGACAGCAATGAGCTTTTAGCCTGCATCAGTTAAACTACTTAATCAATTGAAGGGATACTAGAAAAACCCCATCAACCAGCAAGGAAAAGAGTAAAGAAGTTTGTCACCTGAAAGGAGTCTTGTATGGGGCTGAAATGTCTCTGACATAACTAGAAAACCCAAATGTGTACAGTGATTCAGTGGGGAATCCAAATGTCTCTGTGTGTGTGTGTGTGTGTGTGTGTGTGTATACATATATATATATATTTTTTTTTTTTTTGAGATGGAGTTTCACTCTTGTTGCCCAGGCTGGAGTGCAGTGGCACAATCTAGTCTTACTGCAACCTCTGCCTCCCAGGTTCCAGCAATTCTCCTGCCTCAGCCTCCCGAGTAGCTGGGATCACAGACATGTACCATCACACCCAGCTAATGTTGTATTTTTAATAGAGATAGGGTTTCTCCATATTGGTCAGGCTGGTCTTGAATTCCTGACTTCAGGTGATCTGCCTGCCTCAGCCTCCCAAAGTGCTGGGATTATAGGCATGAGCCACCGAACCCGGTCCCAAATGTATATTATTGCATAATGAAGACATGATGAGCTAAGAAATTAGTATTAAAACAAATGTGGGACCCTGGGATCTTTCGGGTGGAACCTGAAGCCCTATAGTGACAAATGGATAATTTAAACACGCAACCTCCTGCTCATGAACTCATGGTGAAAAAATGACAAACCAATGTAAGAAATAAGCCACCAGGAGGCAGAGTCTGCCAACCATAAAACAGAAGAATCATCGTTCCACTACTGCTCCTGAGCTGGTGTCTTGCCCGTCTTTCTCCATGAAAATCCTACTCATCTGTCAAGGGGATGAATTATGTGTTTTACCTATCACTGTTTTCTCTCATAGTAATGTTAAGTGTAGACATTTCATGTGTTGAGTAAATTAATTGCTATCACTATGTAGATCAAACATTTTATTTTACAAAGAAAGAAAATAAATTATTCATTATGATGTATTTTAGAACATAACTTTATTCTTAAAAATTGAATCTCTTTATGTAAAGATACTGAAATCTTAGGAAAAAAAGTAATAGTTAACATCAATTGTGGAATCCCTCCTACGTGTAAGGTCACCATCATATACAGGATGTAACCCAGTTCTCTTAACAATATTATGAAGCAGTTATCCTCGCATTTTACAAATAAAACACTGAGACTCAAAGATTTTCAGTCTCTGACTTCACAACCCTTGATAACAAAAAACTACTAAATAGTTTTGAAATTGAGGCCCTGTTAATGATTTGACCATGATTCCATTGTGTAAAATGTCTTTAACTTCTTATCATCTTGCAACATTATTGCAAATTTAGGTCTGAGATATTGGTAGATTTATGTTCTCAGAAAAAGCACCCTAACCCTTCAACAGTAATATTCAGTTTACTTTTCCTGTGCTTCTTTCACCAGTTTTCTGCTTTCTACTAGACTGATTTTGAGAGAGATTTCCTTTATTTACAATTTTTGATTTATGCTTTGGAAACTAAGTATCCGATTTTAATAATTTTAATAGAAATAATTTAGGTTACTTCTCTTTTAATCATGAAAAAAAAAAGAATTTTAAGGCAATTTAATTTATTACCTCCCAATCTTTTCCACCCATCTACCAGATTATTATTCTCTAGTTTCTTCTTGTTTTTCTGCACCACCACATAGCCAGTCGTTTTTTTTTTTTTTTTTTTTTTTTTTTTATGATTTTAGGCTGTGTGTGGTTGCTCATGCCTGTAATTCCAGCACTTTGGGAGGCCGAGGTGAGCGGATCACAAGCTTGGGAGTTTGAGACCAGCCTGACCAATATTGTGAAATGCCATTTCTGGCGGGTACCTATAGTCCCAGCTACTTGGGGGGCTGAGGCTGGAGAATCACTTGAACCCGGGAAGCAGAGGTTACAGTGAGCCGAGATCACACCACTGCACTTCAGCCTGGGTGACAGAGCGAGACTCCATCTCAAACGAAACAAAACAAAAACAATGATTTTACCCATTGTTTTCCTCATAATTGATTCTCCTTCCTTCTAAGTACAATTTCCTCTTAAATGTAATAGATCATTTAGTAGTTTTATCAATAAAGTTCTCTTACAGACTCTACAGAACTTCATATAATAATGTACTCTGTTCAACAATTAAAATTATGGACAAATAATTTTTACATATTGTCCAGAAGGTTGTTGTAGTGGTAGCACATGGGACACACTAGAGGGGGGACAAGAAGTAAAATTCATTCAGGTGCAACTTAAAATTATTACAAAGCAATAACTGATAAGCCATTTTGTCACAAATAAGATAACAACCTATGTGATAAATTTTAAAAAATATATTGTCAAGTAAGTGGTTTGTGACTCAGAATTGGGAAACCAAGGAAAGAGAGGCATACAGATCGTATGTTTTTTATTTGAGTTATTGGGGTAAAACTTAGAATAGGAAACTCAGGAAGACGATCAACCTAGTTTTGGAGAAGAAAATGATGAATTGGTTTTAGATTGTCATATAATTTTAGTGCTTGTATGACATCTAGCATGTAATATGAATTGTACAACTGTGTCCAGAAAGATATTAAAGTTGGAGGTGAAAAATTGGTAGTTATTCTCAGAAATGTATTAGTGAAAGTTGGGAAAGGATGTCATAGTTAAGTTACAGAGTATAGGGGAAGGGAAAGGAGGGCTTCGTAAAAGCTGTTGATAATCACTACTGTAGTCAGCATCTTCTGAGGGAACCGATTCCCCCAAGAACTCTACAAGCTAGCAATTTCCTGGACAGCAGGCTAGCAATTTCATAAAGTTTCTTGCAAAATTTATAAATGGCATAACTTTCTATGTAAATGTAAAAGAAAGTCATATATAGTGTAACTCTTTACTACAGGTCACACACCTCAGGTTTCATATTGATTATAGACAGCCCCAAATGATCTTATTTTCCATAAAATCATCTTCATACCTTCTAGTTGAACTCATAACACTTTTTTTCTGTAGAAATAATATAATAAGCCATGATTTGTTTCACCTATTAGTCTATGAAGCCCTATTTAAACCATAATGTAGCTCTACATTTGAAATTAAAACAGTAAGTAAACATGTTTTTTTTGTTGTTGTTTAAATACCAAAATTATAATTCAGTACGTGGGACAGAAAAAATAATCTTTAGTAGATACAGTAATTTTTAAATGTGCTAAATTAGAGATAACTAAAGCATGCTAATAAGACACATCCATACAAAGGATGTATTTATTTGGGCATTTACCATATCTTATCAAGATTAGTATAAGATTTCTATTCATTTCAATAAAGGTGGTTAAACTTTTCCTAAAATAGTTAATGATACTGTGATTCTCCCTTGTGAATTATTAGACAAAATCAATACTTGAAAGACATAATCCCTCTAATTTTTATTTGTTGTTAAGATGATTTATCTTCATAAATAATGTGTTATTGTACTAGCTTAAGGCTAATTAAGTAAATTCACATATTTAAACATGGTAAATGGCAATCAATGTACTATTTCTGCATGTAGACCAAGCAGGAAAGCAAGATTTTTAAAAAAGACATATTCAAATTATCAGATTATTTTAAAATTGGCTAATTTTTAAAAAAATTCGTAAGTGTGCTGTTTTAAGAAATGGGCCGAGAGAATAGATGATTTCTATAGAATTCTACAAGATCATTATTTTTGAAAAGACCCTAGGATAGCTTTCATATCAAAGAGAGACAATACCAAAATTTTATTAAGTGAATAACCCTGCTTTATAATACTGCCAATAGAAAGGGGTGTTCTCATGGTCTTTATAATCTCTAGACAATAAATCCTTGTAAACAGCGGTCATCAGTTTTCTGTGTTGTTCACACATAAAATCCAAGTATTAAGAATAGGGCTTGATAAATTTGGTAAAACTCAACCTTTTATTTAATGAAGTGGACTTTTAAAGTAAAAGTACAAACTGAAGAAAATTTTCTGAGTTTTCTCTGGCTATAAACAAACTGTTTAAATGTTAGTTAGAAAGTGCAGGTTGCTTGTTAACTAATTTGCCTAACTTCCAGGAGAAACTGAAGTTCCTATTACCATTGATGTAGTTTGTGTTAGGTTTTTAGGATCTGGAATTCTACTTAATTGTGTTTGAAGTAGGTTAGATTTAAAAGACAAAGCAAGATAATGGTTGTGCCAATTAAACTAAATGAGAGTTACAAGGAAGAGATCTGTTCCCCAAATTATCAGAAAGTAACCCAAATTGAGAGAATCAGAAAAGCCACAAATAGGCATTTCCAGAATGTGTGATTTGTGGTATCAGCCAGCACTCTTCAATGTGGGAAGGGACTACCTAAGAGCACCACAGGCTGGAATAAGTGAATATTGAGAGGCAGAGATTAAGGTCCATTTTGGAGGCTGATTGCCCGAGGGACATCCTGATAACCAGTAGCAGCTTAATCTTCATTGATTTGAGTTATAACCCTTCTCATCTGCTCAAATATATTCAGCAGCTTCTCATTGCCAGATGGAAAAAAAAGTCCAAACCTGTAATTCCTGTGTATAACTCAACAATTTGGCAGCAAAAGTCAACTTTTACAGCTATATCTCATACAATACCTCTCTATTTACCATCCAGCTATGTTCTAGATTTTAATCCTGCTCTTCTGCTCAAGGATCTTGTTTTCTTGATACTCTTTCTTCTATTTCAAGTCTCACCCTCTTACTGCATCAGCAAATGAACCTACAAACGTCTTTAAAAGGTTTTAATCTATCATATTCCTGGCTTGAGTTATCACTTCTTTACTCTGCTTCCCTGGACAGGAAAACTTTTCAAAAACTTGCCATTCTTGCTCTTGCTTCTTTAATTTGTATTCACTGATCAATCCCTAAAACTCCACAGAATTTGCTCTTGGAAAGGCCATCAGTTTCATCTCACCAACAGGCAAAGAACATTTTGCTACCTGTCACCAAATTGCTTGACTGTTAGTCACATTCAACAACTATGGCCAGCCCTTCTTGGAAGCCCTTTCTCTTCTTATGAGATACCATACCTCCTTGGTTTTCCTCCCACTTTCCCAGCTTTTTATTCTTATCCCTTTTTCCAACTGTGTCTCTTCCAATTTCTAAATACTGGATTACCTGAGGACTGGGTCTTTGCCTCCTTAATTTTTCTCTTCAAATGGTCTCTCTGGGTCATTGTATCTTTTCATATAGCTATAAATGTCCACTGTTTTGTTCTTTAACTCATATCAAACTGCCTAATAAATTGGATTTACAATAAATTTAACATACCAAATTGAACTTTGATTTTGGTGGACATTTTTAAGTTTCCCTTTTTTATAATAGTTTCATGTGTATATGACTTATCTTCCCCAAATTAGTTGTAAATACTTAAGAGTTTTTGAAATAGCATTTTGTATTTTTCAACTTGTTATGACATACACCAGGAGAGGGGACTATTTGGTACTTAATACTCATTGAATTCCATTAACATATCAATATGGTAAGACAAACCCTGTGAAATAAATTTGTTCCACAGCTTTAGGCAGTGGAACAAATTTACTCTTAAGTTTTAATTAGCTTTACTAATTTACATAAGCAGAGATCTCTAAAATTATATCTTAAGTCAGCATATGTAATATTTGTAAATGAATATGATATTGAGTGTCACATCAGCATTCCAGAATGCTTTTCTTAGACTGAGATCATTCATTTTTAGGTACACTTTGAGCAGCAGTTAATTGAGTGCTGTTTTTACTCACTAATTCAATACAATGTGAAGATCTCAATTCTGAGTGAGCTGAATGCATGTAACATTGTATGGATTACACTATGTATCACATCATATAAATGTATGATATAGTGAAAACATCATTTCCTTATTGTTCAACAAAGCTTTACTGAGTTCATGAGTGCCTACAGTGCACTGGGGTTACAACAGCAAACTACACACACACACCCCCCTACACACACACCTGCCCTCTGGATTAATTTCTCTTAAGGAAAACAAATTTATCTAAGAAAACTCTTGACAAATTTTTTTTAATATTGATGAGCCTATATGAATATTTTCATCATAAAATAAAGCCTTAGGATGAAAGTAGATCAATTGATCTGTCTCTATCTATAGATATAGATATGCTGATAAACTATCATTATAGATTATCTGTGCCTAGGAAAGACATACATTCAGTAAACTAGCTAGATAATAGATCAAATATGCACCATTCCCTCCGGCCCCCAACAAATACACATTGCTTTCAAACATAAATGCCATGATTTAGAAGATTTTAAACTAAAAATAATTAAAAAAGAAAGATTATGTTTTTCAAGCTAATCTCTTTTTAGGTATGTTTTTTATTTTTCTTCGCATTTCAGCATATGTTTTTGGAGATTGAGATTAAGGTTTTATTCATCTTTAAATGAACTCCAACAGTCACTGCTATGCCTGACACGTAGAAACATTGTAATGAATGTTTTTAGTGCCTTCCATGATGTCTAAATTGTTTACTATAACAGTGAATAATTTCAGTGGATTTCAGTGGATGCTACACTGTTATGATCATATGATTTTCCTTAGATACATTTCTGATTACTAAAATAATTGCAAAATTAAGACATATTTTAATCATGAAATGTGATATAAAAGCTTCTTTTCAAAGCCACGTAGAAGAGATACATCTTTATCTGCCAATGGAAAAAATATATATTTCAAATCTTAAGGTCAGTAAATTGTGATTTTCTATCCATTAAACCCTTAAGGCTTTCATAATTTTTTTCTGTCCCTTATAACCAGCATCTTAGCCCAGGTTATCACATAGCAGCTTTGGAATTGGCCTCCTTTCATTCTAACTTCACATCTCTCCTAGTGCCTGGGACAGTGCTCTATATCCACTTTGCCTCCTTGAAAGCTATTCTATCTATCCTGCCACAAAAAAAGTAGTATGGTGGAGCACGTAAATGATCATTTCATTATTCAAAATCATTTGGTGGTTCCCCATAACCACAGAGGATGAACTCAAACCATTTCAATATGCACAACCTTCTCCAGCTTACCACCTTCCTTTCCACATCTCCAATCTCTGCCACTTGACTCCCACGTGATCTATATATGCTTGTCTTTTAATACCTTCATTTCCCTCAACTCATGATCCCTTACACTTTCCTGGTTTTAAACATGGTCCTGCCGGGCGCGGTGGCTCAAGCCTGTAATCCCAGCACTTGGGAGGCCGAGACGGGCGGATCACGAGGTCAGGAGATCGAGACCATCCTGGCTAACACGGTGAAACCCCGTCTCTACTAAAAAATACAAAAAACTAGCCGGGCGAGGTGGCGGGCGCCTGTAGTCCCAGCTACTCGGGAGGCTGAGGCAGGAGAATGGCGTAAACCCGGGAGGCGGAGCTTGCAGTGAGCTGAGATCCGGCCACTGCACTCCAGCCTGGGCGACAGAGCGAGACTCCGTCTCAAAAAAAAAAAAAAAAAACAAAAACAAACAAACAAACAAAAAAAACATGGTCCTTTTAAAATGATTTTTCTTTTCCTTCTTCTTTCTTCTTTCTTCTTTCTTTTCCTCCTCCTCCTCCTCCTCCCCTTCTTCTCCTTCTTCTTCTCCTTCTCCTCCTTCTCCTTCTTTTTTTGTATTTTTAGTAGAGACGGGGTTGCACCATCTCTCCTAAAAAGAGTAGTTGGCCAGGCTGGTCTCAAACTCCTAGCCTCAGGTGCTGCCTCCCAAAGTGCTGAGATTACAGGTGTGAGCCACCATGCCCCGCCGATTTTCCTTCTTTCAAATGGAAAAATCCTTTTACTCTTCAAATCCCATTCAGTATTACCACTTCTCTGAAACATTCCAGCCCAAAAAATATATTCATACTTTAATCGTAGTAGTATTGTATTGTATTTTACAACTGTGTTTTCCAATAGACTCTGAAATCCTGAAGGGCCGTCAACTTTTCTTATTCGTAAAGCTTAGAGCCAGGCATGATAAATGTTTATTGAATGGATCAATATACTAAATACTATCCTACTGTTAGGAAAGGAAAAAAAATAAAAAGAAGACATAAAGTGTCACTCACTGTCCCCTATTAAATAGAAAGATAAAAGTGTTATATATGAAGTTTCGGTGCTGCAAAATAAATAGCACCGAAATATAAAATTTTCTTTTTAACTCTTACAGATGGAGCAATGGTGAGCGCACACTTGGACAAGGGAGGGGAAGGGGTTCTTTTTTTTTTTTTTGAGACGGAGTCTCACTCTGTGGCCCAGGCTGGAGTGCAGTGGCCGGATCTCAGCTCACTGCAAGCTCCGCCTCCCAGGTTCATGCCATTCTCCTGCCTCAGCCTCCCGAGTAGCTGGGACTACAGGCGCCCACCACCTCGCCCGGCTAGTTTTTTGTATTTTTTAGTAGAGACGGGGTTTCACCGTGTTCACCAGGATGGTCTCGATCTCCTGACCTCGTGATCCGCCTGTCTCGGCCTCCCAAAGTGCTGGGATTACAGGCTTGAGCCATTCTTTTCCCTGACGCACGTGGCCCCTGATGCTGTGTCGTTCCCCTATTGGCTAGGGTTAGACCTGCAGGCTAAACTAATTCCAATTGGCTAATTTAAAGAGAGTGACAGGGTGAGTGTTTTGGCGGGCAAAATGGTTATGACAGAGCAGGTAATCAGGAATGAGTCAGGGTGGAGTAGGTAATCGGAAAGAGTCAGGGTGGAGTAGGTGACTGAAATGAGTCAGGGTGCAGTAGGTGACTGAAATGAGTCAGGGTGGAGCAGATAATTGAAAAAGGTTGCTTTATGAAGAAGTTAAGTTTAAAAGTACAAGGCAAAGAATTGAACACACTGACATATTTATTCTTTGAAAAGAAATTTGGAACTTATATCTAACAAAAGTTATCTTCATAAGGAAAAGCAATCATATATTTGCTTCCATGGAATCCCTGTTCCCTACATCTAATATGAAAAACAGAGGAATAAGTTTTTTCTTAAAGTCATGTCTATATTTAACTAACGCTCATCAGTGATTCATGCTCTGGGTAACAAGCCATTTAATCAAGTTGCAACTAGATAAGGAGGATGTTATTTTTAAATCCTTGTTATTGTGTCTTTTAGAGTCTTTTGTGCACACACACTCTGCCTGGATCAGAGCTTTGTCTCCTATGCTGCATAGCAATATTATAAAATTTAAAAAATGCATTTGACTTACAGAAACTTCCAAGGGTGGAGAGTTACACAATAAATGTCATGCACAGGGGTGGCAAAGTCATCAGAGGCTCGCAGCATTCCTCAAATGGGCAACTCCAAAGTGGGCAAGGCTGTGAAACCATCTTCACCACTGGAATCAGAAGAGTGCATTTCATTTTCGAAGGAAACAGGGCTACTTGTCTCTTTTTAGTTGCCATTCATTTTGATTTTGTTCACATAGACTTACCTGAGTACCCTCTCTTACACTTGCAGAATGACTCTACCCATTGGTCTATTATGGGATTTGAATGATAAAGATGAATATTCCCAAGGATATGTGGGACACAGAGTCTGGGCTAATGGGAGAGATCTTGCTCTTTGATCGGCCACCTCCGAGGGTTAGTGTTCCCTTCAAATCAGCCAAAACAACAATACCTGTTGTCTTTTCCTGTCTCTGAAGATGCTTTTGATGTATCTGTTTGTGTGTGTGTGTGTGTATGTGTGCATGTCTGTGCACACTTTAATCCTAGAATTTGTTAAATGCTATGTTTTAGAAACTCTGCCAGTGACACCAGGATTTGAACCCTGGCTCTCCGATGCACTCTGATTCTAAGCGCTGACATTCTAACGCTAGCTTAGGAGATGAATGGAGAAAGTCACTAACTTAAGTAGGGAATAACAGGTAATTGTTGGAAAAGATGGGCAATCTTAAAAGGAAGTATTTTTAATTTCTGGTTAGAGGCTGCAGTAAAATAAGTATGAGATATTACAAATACTAAGTCCTGTAATTCCCATGTCCCTAGATAATTATGCCCCAGTTAGAGAATGTTTAAAAGCTTTACACACTAAAGAGTATGAGAAAAACATTTCATTATTGCAAATTTTGCTAAATGCATCAGTGATTAATTGCTGCACTAGTCAACATATCCCGTATCTTCTAGTCATGTTAATAAGGTTAAAAACATCATTTGTGTTTTTCTCACTATCATAGTATTGGATTGTCAGCAGCTCATAAAGGCGATTTTTATAATTAATCATCTTTCTCCCCACTTTTCAGAGGCAGATTGCTATTGCCTTTTTCCCCCTGGCCAGTAAAGGGTTAAATCCTCTACTTGAAAGACATGTTGAGAGTTTGGCTTAGATGCAGGGATTTTGAAGATCAGAGCCAAAGTGAGTGTGTTTGTGCCAAGAAGGATGGAAGGAGCATATGACTGGACCCATCTGTAGCAAATTGCCTTTGATGATGCAACAAAAAATAATTAAAACACAACAAAGAATAGCGAATGATCCCAGTAATGAGCAGAATCCTCTGGAAGACAGATAAAGATGCTGGTGCAGAAAAACAGCATTTCTTCCAGGAAGACATTTTCAAAAGGAAACCACACTGATTTAACCTTTAGAAAGTCTTATTGCTTCTATTAGGTTCCATTTAAATCATATTCTTTTCTAACCTCAAGTTGGCATTACTAATAGTTAGTAAAATTTTCTATGAAGCCCTGAGATGGAATGCCACTTTGTAGTATCTTTGCAATTTTATGATCAATAAAATACCTTCCTGTCAGAACAAAGTAATCAATGTATGAGAAATAAATTTCAAACAAAACAATAACAAAGATATTGGTGAGAAAATATATTTTAGATGTTAAAAATGTTACATATAGAAAGTAAACACAACAAAACATAGAGCAAAACCAGAAGACTTACAACATTTGCATCAGTCATGATATAGAACCAGAAGGCGTGTTAGACAAAATGTTAGAGAGGATTTAAGGATAGTAAAGAGAATTATTACTCTGTATTATTTGTGCATAGAATAGTAATTGCTTTCTGGCCCCAGAGATACAGATCTAGAGTGAAACTGAACAAATGAGAATTGCATTTTTATACTTCATGATTAGATGTAGAATACCCTGGATCTATGGTTTACTGGAACCCTGTAAAATAATTACTATATTATTTCATTTTCTAAGCCAGATTTCACCTTCTGTCTATAATTTTTTCCTGAAGTTTATTTTGTCTGAGTTTTCATTTCCCCCTCAATGGGGGAAGTTTATGAAGCCTCACTAATTAGGCTGGAAATTTCAATGACAGAAAGTGCAGAATAATGATAGCATTTTCATTTTTGGCTCTTGTGTTTCAAGTATGCCTCCAAGAGGGCCTGCACTCTGTTTCTATCCCACTTTAGGGCAATCCCATCAGTAAGTAGGCTCTGGTATCTCTTGTACTGCTCATATCTACTGTTCTCCTAAGAAGTGAGATTCTTAAACCCTTGCAGTGCTCACCATAAACTCATGGCTTCCTGTCCTATGCTGTCAGATTGGAGAATGCCTTTAGAATTGAAAGACTGATATCAACCAAAAAATGTGCTAATTCCAATTTAGCAAGTTTTGGGAAGCCTAGCGATGGCTATTTGAAGATCACCTAAATCTTGTGTAGAAGACTTTTTCAGGTTGCAATTTATATTGTTCCAACAAACAGATCTAGGATATTGTACACACCTACCACTCACTCCATGGTATATGCAATCCTATTTGCTCAATTTGACTCTAAATTTGTCTCTCTGTGGACCTGAAGTTATTACCAATCTAGGAACAAATATTATAATGATGATTTGTACTATTTTTAAGGTAGACTATTCCTCCCAATAATTAAGAAGCTTATTATTAAATAAATATTAAATAATAGATTAAATGATAGGTAGATTAATCTGATATAAAAATGCCCCCCCCCCCCCCCCCCAAAAACATAAACCTACAATGCAGTGCTCTAAGTGAATGGCGGTGGCAAAGTTTAAATGAAATACATTAAGCCATGAGTCACTGTCTGCAAGCTATGCAGTAGAGGTGGTGCTCTGAGTGTCTAGAGGCGCATGGAGAGGTTACTGTGGCGGGTTATCGTGTGTGTCAAATGATGAGAGCACCCATTCAGCTGCCAGGAATGAGAGAGGAGAAATCAAGGGATTGAGGCCCTAGGAGGGAGGTCTTGTGTTCCATCCCCAAAACTGAAAAGAGACATGCAAAACTGGCAGATTCATGTCACCCTGAAGCCCTTCCTTCTGCTGTTCATGAAGGGCCAGGATGCAGCAGGGAGGCTGATTTCAATCTGCATACGGGCGGTCATCCTAACAATGAACACAGTTTGACATAGGAAGAGCTGATTGAAATGTCACCAGACTAAATGGAGATGATTATTTCGTACGGATCATTTATGTTGGATGTTAATCTTACAGAGATGACATGTACAAATATCAATGCAGCTGATTAAGAGATGGACATAACATCTGTAGTCGAAAAAAACAGAAAAATCCAATTTGTTTTGAATATCAGTTTAATGAAATAAATTGAGCCAAGAGTTTGGAAATGTAGCTCATGTATGTTTCTGGAATTATGCCACTTGTTCTTTGTTTTTCTTTCTTTCTTTTTTTTCTTTTTGTTTTTCTTTAAAGAATCTTGGTCTGTTGCCCAGCCAGGGTGGAGTTCAGTGGCGCAATCTCAGCTCACTGCAACCTCTGCCTCCCAGGTTCAAGCGATTCTCCTGCCTCCGCCTCTCCAGTAGCTGGGATTACAGGCACCCACAGCCACTCTTAGCTCGTTTTTGTGTTTTTAGTAGAGACAGGATCTTGCTATGTTGGCCAGTCTGGTCTCAATCTCCTGACTTCAAGTGATCTACCCGCCTTAGCCTCCCAAAGTTCTGGGATGACAGGTGTGAGCCACCATGCCCAGCTGCCAATTATTCTTTAATGTAACCTTAACTAATTTCAGTTCTAAAACAATATTTAAAAATAATACTTTTCTGCACAAAATGTACACTAATATGAGATCTGCTTTTTTCACAGATATTTCAAAAATCAGAGCTAAAGTAATTTTCAGTGTTACAATTAAAATATTACGGCAATGTGTCCATTGCCTTTGTGAAATAGACAATTCAGCATTGCCTGCTTTGGTTTTCAGAAATTCCTCCAATTGTGTTTGGTGGTGAGAATTCATATTTGCTTTAAGAATCACATTTGTTTTTTTTCTGTAAGCCTTGATATGGCTTTTATCCAAAAGACGTAGAATTCTGACCTGAGTTTGCTTGGGAGCAGATACCAGCAACTGGATTAATACCAAGCATTAGAAAATTCTGGGTCTCTAGCTGACAAAAGGGTGGCTCTTTAAAACTGAATGTCAAAAGAGCCAAAAAGTGAAATGGAAAAAAAAAAAGAAGCAACAAAGGAGAAAAGGATAGGATTACAACAGGGAGAACAGTTTCCAAAAATCATATTCATGGTTGACATGAATTATTTTTGGATTTGCCTTTTAAAATATGATAGTTTTATATTTAATCATTTCATTAAAAAGTGCTTGGGGGCCATTTCTTCTCTTTTTATCTGCCCGAGTGGCTTTCCAAGAGAGTGACGATCTGCCCTTTAGCAACTATTAAATGACAATGTGAAGTAAACCCAAGCCCTTTATATTAGCCTTTAAAAATTCATCTTTTCCTTATTAGCCTTAATAATAGAGTTTTGCATATTGCTTTTGACATTTTGCCTCAGTTTGATCTTAATATATTATTTGTGATTTCCACCTCTTCCCTTTATTCACCATCAGTGAGTCAGTCCTGTGGAAAATTGGTCTCCAGTGACTATTAAGGAATAGTAGCATTGAATATGTTCTGGTAGAAGGGTGTACATGTGTGTGGAAGTATATAGGTGTGTGTGTATGTGTATTTGGATTCATACCCACACTTCTATCTGTGACTGTCTGTCTGTCTGTCTATCTATCTATCTATCTATCTATCTATCTATCTATCTATCTATCTATCTATC